>NW_007254746.1:921687-1000243 GCF_000164805.1 Carlito syrichta | reverse complement strand
ACCCCGCCCCTCTGTCGACGCACCGCCCCCTGACAGCCTGCTCCAATCAGAGGCGGAGAGGAGCGGAGGTTGCGAACCCAAAGACCAGGCGAGGCCGGTTTCCAGGGAGACCGGACGCGCAGTCTCAGTCTAGGCTCCGCCTTCCCTGCCGCCCTGAGCTCATCCTCCGCGTGTTTCTGCGTGTGTGTAGGGAGCGCTAAAGTCAGGCTGGGGGGATTCTGACTTATGTCACTTCGCCACTGGAAGGGGTCCGGTAAGGAATTAGTTCCGCCGTTATAGGCGTTAGCTTACAGCTGTAGTTCTCAAACTTATGGCCTTAGAGACCCTTTACAAAACTTGCAAAAGCTATTGAGGACCCCAAAGGCCGTTTGTTTATATGCTATCTATTGATATTTACCATATTAGACATTAGACCTGATTTTTTTTTTCTTCTGAGTCAATCTTACTCTGTCGCCCAGAATGGAGTGCAGTGGCACGCCTACGGCCACCGCAGCCTCAACCTGCTGGGCTCCAGCGATCCTCCCGCCTCAGCCTTTCAAGTAGCTGGAACTACAGGCACGCGCCACCACCTCCGGCTAATTTTCTGATATTTTTTTTTTTTTTATAGAGACGAGATCTCGTCGAGTTCCCCAGACTTGTCTCCAACCAATTGCTCAGGCAATTCTCTGAGCTCAGGCAATTCTCTCGCCTCTGCCTCCCTAAGTGCTGGAATTGCAGGTGTGAGCTCCCAGACTAAAAAATGTTTGATTTTTTTTAAAACCACGACACAAATATCTTAATGAAAAATAGCTACAGTATTTTCCCAAGATAAAAAATAATAATGAATCGACTGGCATTGTGTGCAAATCTGTTTTCTTCCCACCATAATTGGAGACCGCAGGAGTCCCAGATCTACTTCTGCATTCAATCTATTGCTATATATTATTTTTGTTTTAGTATATGAAGAAAAGTCGATCCAAACTCAACAAGTAGTTGTTTTGTTTAAAGGTTGGTTACAAAGTGAAATGTGACTCCATTATATTATAACATTTAAAAGAAAACCAAATTCATCTTTTTCCACAGATCTCATCAGAAAATTCTTGAAGCAGGGCTTAGTGGCACCCACTGTAATCCCAGATACTATGGAAGGAGCTAGGAGAATTTCTTTAGCCCAGGAGTTCTCAAGGTTACAGTGAGCTATGATCCCGCCACTGCACTCCAGCCTGAACTACAGAGCAAGACCCTGACTCTTAGAGGGAAAAAAAAGCCTTTAGGATTAGAAAGCTGTCAAACTCAGACAGTGAATATACATTTTCCAAAATTCTAATTTGTACTTGAAAGCTTGACTTTTAAGTGTCAGCAATAAATATGGGTTGTTTTCCTTAGACTGAGAGATTCACTTCTTGAATTTATGAGAAAATATATGTCAAATTTCCAAGTCTTAATAATTATAATTTGTCTGTCAATAGTGCCTTCAAATAAAAATGGTGTTCCATGAAAAAAACAGAGTTCAGTTAGCAACTCAATCACACAAGTACTTTTCCTTGAGACAAATAATGTATTCTGGTATTCAGTAGAAGTGTATGTATGTATGTATGTATGTATGTATTTGAGTCGGGGTCTCACTCTGTTGCCCAGGCTGGAATGCAGTGGTGTTATCACGGCTCACCACTGCTTCAGCTTCCTGGATTCAAGGGATCCTATCACTTCAGCCTCCCAGGTAGCTGAGACTACAGGCACACACCAATGTACCCAATTAATATTTTTTAAAATTTTCTGTAGAGACAAGATCTTGCTATGTTGCCCAAGTGTTCTCAAACTCTTGGGCTCACACAATCCTCCCACCTTGGCCTCCTAAAGTGCTAGCATTACAGTTGTGAGCCACGGCACCCGGCCATAAGTGTATACTTGCCATGACATCACACAGAATATATTTTTAAAAAGACATACTCAAGAGTTGAGAAATAACATTAAAATTTTTGCAGTTTCATAAAGGACATTTTTATATGAAACATTTTTTGTTTCCTATCAGTGCATGGCACGTAGAAGATGGTGACTATAAGTACAGGTTGGACCACTGCCTTGATTTATGCTTAAGCACCAGGAGTATTAACCACCATTGCTCTTGTACCACCAGTGCGAATGTCAACACAGGGATAAGGCAAATAACACAGTGATAAGGCAAGTAACATCTTAGTGTTATGAAAATAGTTTCAAAATTGCAAGTAGCTCAGAAAAGGCCCCAGGACCTTTCTGGGCCCACAGACCCCTGCTGTCCAAGGTTGCCCAGGACATTGGCTCTTTCACTAGGCCCTCCTCAGTGCACACAGTGCTCTGCCTGTGGAACTAAAGATGAGTAGGAAATAGGCTCTTTTCTGATTTTTGTGTCTTCTAGGGGAGAGTTCACAAATGATTGTGAAATAAGAATTAACACCCTGAGAAGAGACTCCTCTCAAGAAAAGTTATTTCCTGTAGAAGTGTCTGAGAAGGTCTCAGGTCACAGGATGGATGTCCCAGAAGATTATCTCTCCAAGGCTAAAATAACTCCATATTAAAATAAATAATGTGAAGTTGAGTTAGCTGTTTAGCAATTTGGGGGAAATATATACTGGTTTAAACTTTAAAAAATATGGATAAATATTACAAGTGAACTGAAAAATAAAGCCACAGAGGAGATAGGATAAAATGTCATTATATAGAATTTTATAGAATTTTAGAGTTTGGAAGGTGTATTACTAATCTGCTAGGGCCACCATATGGAAGTACCACAGACTGTGTGGCTTACGCAGGTAGCTAGTCATCTTTTCCCTGTGTCATTTCACATGGTCTTCCCTCTATGTCTATCTGTGTCTTATCTCCTCTTCTTACAAGGACATCAGTCATATTGAACCAGGGCCTAATGACCTCATTTTAACTTTATTACCTCTTTAATAAAGACAGTCTCCAACTATAGTCACAGTCTGAGATACTAAGGATTAGGACTTCAACATATGAATTTTGAGGGGACACAATTCAGCTCATAATAGAAGGAAACTGATCTCAAAAGGGACAGAAGAAATCACAAAGAACAAAGCAAATGCAGTGGCTAGTGCCTGTAGTCCCAGTTACTTCTGATTTGACTTGGTGGCTCACACCTGTAATCCCAGCACTTTGGGAGGCGGGGAAGGACTGCATGAGCCCAAGAGTTCAAGCCTGCCTGAACAATATAGTGAGACTCCATCTAAAAAAAAATTAAATTAAAAACATATGAAACGTAAACATTTAAATGTTTTACAAAACATTTTTAATGTAAACAACATTTTGAAAAAATAAGTCTAAAACTTAGTATATTTATAAATTTTTCCTATAAATTTTTTAAAAAGAAATGCTATGATTTAAATATACAGGTTAAAAAAAAGACAATTCATACAGAAGATGACTACTGTCTAAACATTTAGAAATCTGTTACCTTCACTTGTAATCAATAATATTAAAGCAAGATACCTTTTTATTTTGCTTTTCAAGTTAGAAAAAAAAAATTTAAATGAAAACACTATATGTTGTAGAGTAAGCATGTGCTCATTAACTGAGATGTTTTACACTCGTAATAACACCCTTTTCAAAAGCAGCTAGCAATATGCATCCAAACCTATAAATGTATAACATTTTTACCCCCAACCCCAATTTTGGATATTTCATCTATGAAAACAATACAAACTGGGTAAGAAGTCATGCTCGAGGCATTATTTAAAATAGGAAACCAACTGTGCAATAATAGGGGAATGTTATGTGAATCCATTTTGTGAACGATTATGCAGCCATTGAAAGTGAAACAATGAAGACTATTTAACAATGTGGAAAGCGTCCAGGGTAATAAAAACAGGATATAAAAGTGTGTGTATACTACTATTACAATTGCAAATGAAAGAACTGTTAGGAAACACATCGAAAATACGTTAGTTTGCAGTAAATGCAAGGATTATGGACTTTCTCCTTCTATCTTTTGTGTTTTTCCATAAAATGTTTGCATTATTTTAACGTAAAATTATGCATTTTAAAAATTAAATTTTTGTAGCATAAAAATTAATAACGGTGGCATTATAAGAATTCCCTTTCCAACTCTGCATAGTTTCCAGAGTAGTCACTTTACTATCCTATTGATTACAAGGTTGTGGTCAAGTGTCCTCTAAGGCTATGGGCACCATTTCCTCTCTACTGTCTGTTTTGTTTGCCTTCTCAAGTACTGGCAATACATGTTAACTTAAGGAAAATGGTACTGATATAATTATTACTATGTTTTTGCATTACAACCATCAAAATACTGAAAACCTGAAGTGGGCAGAAATAATCTTTCTCTTTTCTTTTTTTTGAGTCAGAGTCTCACTCTGTCACCCAGGCTGGAATGCAGTGGCACGCTCATGACCATCCCAGCGTCGACCTTCTGGGTTCCAACAATACTTCTCCTCAGCTTTCCAAGTAGCTGGAACTACAGGTGTGCACTACCGCACCCAGCTAATTTTTAATTTTTTATTGTAGAGACAAGGTCTCGCCAAGTTGCCCAGGCCGGTGGTCTCCAACCCGTGGGCTCAGGCAATCCACTCGTCTCGGCCTCCCAAAGTGTTGGGATTACAAACTGAGCCACCAAGCCAGCCATCTTTCTTTTTTTTTTTTAATTGCGGTCTTGCTCTGACACCCAGGTTGTAGTGCAGAGGCACATCATGACTCATTGCAACCTCAACCTCTTGGGCTCAGGCAATCCTCCTGCCTCAGCCTCTGGGGTAGCTGGGACTACAGGCACACACCACCACATCCAGGTTTTTTAACTTTTTTATAGAGACAAGGTCTCATTATGTTACCTAGGCTGCACAAATAATCTTTTGAAAAATGACCCTCAGGGAATATGAAGTGTATTCCAGGGCTGAATCCAATCTCAGAAATAATTAATCCAACATTTTCCTTCTTGTTTCACAAACCCCTTTCATAGTACTATATCATCTTTCTAAGACCTTAGGAATCTTAATAATCTCATTTTTTCATTGTATATAATAGAAAGGTAATTTCATTTTATTTATTTTTGAGTCAGAGTCTCACTCTGTTCCCCAGGGTGGAATGCAGTGGCAGGCTCAAAGTCACCACAGCCTTGACTTACTAGGCTCAGGTGATCCTTCTGCCTTGACTTTCTAAGCAGCTGAAACTACAGGCATGTGCCACCACACCCAGCTAATTTTTTTTTTTTAATTGTAGAGATGAGGTCTCCCAGGTTGCCCAGGCTGGGCTCAAACCCCTGGGCTCAGGCAATCTCTTGCCTCTGCCTCCCAAAGTGCTGGTATCACAGGTGTGAGTTACTGTTTCCAGCAGAAGTATCGTTTTAAAGAAAAAGTATTTTTAGATTGCCATATTATATAAGGTAGCATTATAAAATTCATCTTTATATAATCTTTACAATAAAAACATATAATGGTAATGCTTATTTTCCATTAAGCTAGTGAAGTCCATTGTTTATTTTACTTTAAATTAATAATGTAGAAGAAAACAGTTTATTTGGAAGATAAATTTATTTTATAACATTGAAATACGGCATTAAAAGTAGACAAAAAAGAGTTTGCATAATCTAATATTTGAAATTCTTTCATTTGCATCTAAAAAGTCAAATATTGTATTTTTTTAAAGTACATACTGTGTTTTGTTTCTAAGTAATTAGCAAAATTTTCAAACTACTAATTTTTAGCACTTCCCAAATAATTAACAGGTTGAGCAGTTTTTATTCATAATAAAGAAAATATCAAGTTAAATAAAATTGCCATTGTATTTTATCTTGTTAAACATGTTTTAAAATACTGAAGTCATCTTGGTGGTCTACATAAAAGTGAACAGAAGATTGTATCTCAGATGTGACAAAGATCACCTTGAGACAAATTTGCAGAATTATCATACACCTCTGTAATTTATAACCTTATGTTGCAATGCTAAATTTAAGTAAAACAAATTATGATGGAAACTAAAAGCAATTTAAATTAAGTTAAAGTTAAAACCATCAACACAACTAGTGGCGATGGACTGAAAATGAGTCACTGGTAATATATACTATAGTTTCAGATAACATGGGGTTCAAATTTGGAAACTCTCAAACTCTCTTTTTAAAAAGAAAAAAAATTTAGATACCCATTTTAGATTGATACCCTTGTTTTTTTTTTTTTGAGTTGGAGTCTCACTCTGTCACCTAGACTGGAGTGCAGTGGCTGCTCCCAGCCACTGCAGCCTCGACCTGCTGGGCTCCGGCGATCCTTCCGCCTCAGCCTTCCAAGTAGCTGGAATTACAGGCATGCGCTACCACGCCTGGCTGATTTTTTGATTTATTGTAGAGATGAGGTCTCGCTGCCCAGGCAGGTTAGATGCTCCCCCCTCCCTTTTTTTTTTTAAAAGAGATATAGAAAGAGAGACCATTACCACCTTGGATGATCCCCCAGGGATCAAGAACTCCTCTAATTAGTTCAGCCCTGTTTGACTGAACTAATTATGAAGGTCAGAGAAGTGATTTGTTCCAGGCATAATAACAATTAATGTGGCTTCAGTTTTCTTTAGACATTGTACATAAGACAATTTACCTTTCCACTTACAAAAGCTGCTTTCATTTGGCTTACACATTTTAAATATATCGGACATGATTGGGCAAGATAGTCTAAATTGTACTAAATTTACTTTTTTTGTGTGAGAAAGCAGGATTAAGAGGACAGAAAAGCTCCCACAGCAGAAGGGGACCCAAGGGAGTTTCCCCTAAATTTACTTTTAATAATCACAACATATTTACATCATTTTAAGTTTTTATAGTGAGCTCTTTGAAGACACTGCATACCATTTTTCATAGTTCCTTATTTTATTTCAAGTCTATGAATCCAAGCTTCTGAACAGGTTGTGAGTTCCATACTTGATCTTGAATCTAGCAAAAAAGTCAAGAAGAGATGGACTGTGAATTCCATAATCAAGGGTGTACTATGTAAATTTATACAGTTGGCACTCACAAAGTACCAAAGTGTTTAAAGTCTGAGGAGCAGTTTGAATGTTGTCTTCTTTATTTATCATATCTGTAACTAAGAAAATAGTTAAGAACAGCAAAAAGTCAGAAAGAGATGTCACAAGGAAAGAAAAGTCCTGGAGCTCTGATAATCCTTTAATTAATTGTAAGCTCTTAAATGTTTGTGTGTTTTTTTCTAGATAAGTTTTTTTTTTTTTAATCCTGTGTAAATGCTCCCTTCTCTGAGCTTCTTTGAGCTTTGTTTTCCCAAACAAGCTGTTACAACAGTGAGTTGGGCAAGGACTTGCTGACCCAGAGCTATTTTGATCCTCAAAGAAGTACTAATGCTGACAACAATCCCCTAAATTAATCCTCACTTTGTTGCCACCCATATGCTACCACATTAATACCTTACGTCTTAGGATGAGTTCCCTAGAAGCAAAATCTGAAAAGATTTGAATGTAGTAATTCCTTGAGGAAATGCTCTCAGTAGAAAGGGAAGGAGGGAAGCAGGAAAAGGCAGAGGAAGAAGCTAAACAAAGATTGAATCTCAGCTTCAAGGCCTAATTCCTTCAGGAGCTCTGAAGCAGGAATTGTAGGAAAAAGCTGTCTATACCTTTGAATCAGGGTCTGTGTCACCCAGGCTAGAGCACAGTGGCATGATCATGGCTCACCACAGCCTCAACCTCCTGGGCTCGTGATCCCTATGCCTCAGCCTCCAGAGTAGCTGAAACTACAGGAGTGTGACACCATGCTCTGCTAATTTTAAATTTTTTGTAGAGACCTATATTGCCTAGGCCTGGAGTCAGCCTTTTATGTCCTCTTCCCTCCATTGGCCATGGGGGGAGCAGGCATCACATCAAGGACAAGGCTGCTTTATTTGGGCTGAGGGCAATTCTCAGGGAAATGATTAGCTGGGACCTGCACAAGAGTATCTGGGAGATACGTGCTCTGGCCTGGGAGAAGGGATCTGGGTACGGCATCAAGAAGCTCAACAGCTTCCACTATACACTGTCAGGCCTGGGAGAAGGGATCTGGGTATGGCATCAAGAAGCTCAACAGCTTCCACTATACACTGTCATCACATCTGCCTTTTCAACTAATACCCCGTAATTATGAAGAAGGGAAAGATTAAATATTAAAACTATATAAGCATAGTAAATAAAGAAAAAATAACCTGTTGAGCTCTATAGTTCTGAGAGGCATGGACCAAAAAAGAAAAAAGATATACGTACACTCATGGCATGGGTGCCATGAGCCTTGTCTTCACACTTCTCCCATCTCCAGGTTCCAAGGATCCTAGGCTGAACGCACCCTGCTGATCTGCCAGTCTTTCATTCGGCATTTTTCCAACCCCCCATTAGGAAAATTACTGAATGTTCTGCTCCCTATCTATAAGCAAAATATTCACCCTTAGAATCATAGACCACGCTTTAAAACTAAAAGCATCATCTATCATGAAAACGCCATATCTTTATGGTTTTAGTACAATGTATAGCAACATATAGCAGTGGAAAAATTCAATATTTTATTCAATTCTGAGACATGACATAAAATACATAAAGTTTGAAAAATGTTTAAGACAAATGCTATTAGCATAGCCCAAAAGTTAGTGAAATAGTCTACAATGGTAGTAAAAAATGTATAAAGTACTTTTAAAATTTATTTTAACTCCCCCAAAGTAGAAATTAATAATCTTTAAAGGTCTTTATATAGTTCCATTTAATGTTCATTTTTGTCTTCATGTCTAGAAAGCCTTCCTGTGTGATAGCAATGATTTTAAAGTAGCATGTATTTAATTGGTCATAAGTACCTATAAAACTCTTTGAGCTATGATCACAATTTTTATTTCTATTAGACTTGATAGGAACTGACTAAAGAGACTCAGGATGCTAAACATAACTCTATGAGAGATTTAAATCTCACAGGTTAAAAATGCTTTGAATGTTTTATTGTCTGAGAAGAGACTACAAAAAGGGGATACTGGCTGTATCCCCTTTCTTATTAAAGTCAGGAGGCATTGTGTAATAAGGCAAATATAGATACATCATAATTTAGTTTGTATAGAAAGTAGAATTGAAATCCTTTGATAAGAAAAAAGATATCAATCATTCTAAGCAATGATGGCGAGAAATGCCTTGAAAGGAAATGAAACACACCTGGCCATGCTTGGTCATGTCTTTCCAGGGATGCACACGGTCCTGCATTTTCCTATTTCTTCCCATAAGCAGACCCTCCAAAACTCAGAATGAGCTAATGGGCAAGATATGAAGTCAATTGTTGATACCTTATTTAGCATTAAAGCATCAGAGGCAGAAATCATACAGTTTTAAAGAAATTAAAACCCTGCATAACTCCCAGTTTAAAAAAATCCACATTACTGAAAAACAACAAAAGAAAGTCTAAGACAGAAAGCAAACAATATATATTTTAGAAAAATCTTTAATGTGTTGTTTTGAACAATTCTATGAAATATGTAATGTAATTATATTAAATATAATATGTAATTATACTTCTATTAACCCATTTTGGTTGTTGAATTTTTCTCTCAGGGCTCAATGTTTCTAGGATTATCAGTGACACCTAAAATTCAAAAATAACAACAACAACAACAACAACAAAAAGAGTCATAGCTGTTGCAAAATTTCTTCAGTTTCTATTTTTAAAAAAACAGCTCTTCATCATTTGGACAAGGGAAGGTATGCAACATAATGATGACCTTTTTATTTTTTATTTGTATTTTGTTGGCAGTTCAGTTGGTTTTGACAACATTTACTGAGCACCTACTATGTACCAGGCACTGTACTAGATGCTGGAGACACAAGGATGAATAAAACATGGTTTCTGTCCCCAAGGAGTAGACAGTTTCTTGGAGGCAAACAGGTAGTGCAAAGTTGTTGAGTTCACTCTAAAATGGACAAAAATGTCAGTAATGTCATAATATTGGACTTTTAAACACAACAATATGTCACTGTAATGTCAAGGCAGACAAATAAAATGCATTTTCATGTGATAAAACAGTAAAATCATTAAGACCTAGCTTTTAAAGATTCACATGATAAAAGTAGTTAATACTAAAAATTCACACCATAGTTTTTCAAGTATTTCATACTCAGAAATATTATTGCCCACATTTGTGCTATAGTCAAAGCCATAATTCCAGGTTGTGGCATCATTCACATCGCAGCACACTGGGATTCAGTTTCTCGCTGAGTTTATGAATTAGAATGGCTAATTCCTCAGTTGCTTGGCTCTTGTCCTCCAAAAGTTCGTAACGAAGGCTGGAGATATCTTGCTTGATTTCTTTTAATTCACCTATAGTATTAGTATTAAAAAAATACATAATTGGTAATTTACTCCTTGGATTTAGAAAAGAACAAAGAGTGAAATTCACACAATATAACTATATTTGCTTCATAAAGTCTCTAAGGTAGCTCTTTCAATTTTTTTCATTTAAAATGATGAAGAAATGTCTGTCTAAAGATATGCTAATCTTTAAAAAAAAAAAAACAATAAAAATAGTTCAACTATGTTTTTAACAGTAAAACTCAGCCTAAAAGTCCTCTGGCTCATCCAACTTTTAACACAGGGCCATTCTCTGTTAACTCTTCTGCCACCAGGATACCTCCTTTCTGACTACAAGGGAGGCGAGGCCCTTTGTTTCCTCAGGCATAAGGGCAGAACCTACATCGAACATCTCCCATGGCTAGGATCAAAGGGAATCTTTGCAAAACTCAACCTTACTAAAAATAAATCAACCTACTTAACAGACAAATACTCGCAAAGAAGAAGTAATTTTTTAAAGTCAAATGTGAAGTAAGGAAAGGGAAGAAAAAAGAGTAAGGGTGTTTATCAGGAAAAGGCAATAGTAATGAGCATGCAGTTAAGGAGCATACAGATTAGTTTGTCTGGCACAGAGGATCAATGCACAAGAAAGTAACAAGCAACAGTGAACTTGAGGAGTTCAGAGGTATACCTCTAGCAATGTGGAGAACTCCATCCTCTCGAAGAGGATAGAAGAGTTTTGACTATTAAAACTAACTCCTTCCATAATTCAGCTTGGCAGTATTTTGAGCATATGGAGATTATAATTAAAAACTGGGTTCTCTTACAAATGACTGTAAGGCAGATAAGCCACTGACCTTGAAAAGTGAATACTGGAATGAGAATTGACTTTGAATCTAAGAAATGACTCTTCAAAACACTTTAACTTAGGTCTTTATAATAGAATGGCATATAAAATACATCCTTGATGATATTTCCTGGTATCCATATGATGTTGTAAAGTACAATTTTCAATGTTCTCCTATTACATTAAAGTCAGAACCCTTTCATAAGGAATTTTAATTTTTCCTCAAGAATACATAGAAAACATTTGCAGATTGTGGATTCCTTTTGTGGCCATTCCTATGGATATGGCAGCATGAAGGGAATAAACTGATCTAATGTGAAATCATGAGGCAAAACTTCAGTGGAAGGGATGAATGAATTATCATACCATTCGGTGCCATAGTGAACTCCCTTTCCCTCATACTACTACATCCTTCCTTGTTCCTGAGTCATAGGGAGACTACACCCTACATGCTGTGGTTAGTCTGTCAATACAGGAAGCACAAATAACTCAGCCCCTTCAGACTTGCATTTTCTCATTTATTAACTGAGGAGGTTAAGCTACATGATCTATTTTCTTAGCAAGAATTTTGTTCAAATATCTACCTTTTCATTAGTTTTCCCTTTTGGTGCAGGGTCTTGGAAAATGCTCCTTGTTTTTGATGCTGTTATGACTATACAATTCCTCTCACTGGTTCACCCCAACTCAAGGGAGGTTATGTTATACTGATCAGATTTCTGCTTTCTAAACTACCACCTCATTCTAATCCTGGTCTCCCTGAGAGTGTTTCTAGGTCACTATGATTGAATTTTTTGCTGGTTCTCAATCAAACATTCATAGATTTCTTTTCTACATACCACTGGATTGGCTCAGATTTGTAAGAGATTCCTATATTAGTCAAGTAATGGCTTCAAAGCCCATCAACAATTTTACTAAGTTTAGACCTTTCTTACCTTATAAGTGCAGATTAGATCTAGTGGCATCTCACTGGTGTCTCAATGGAAGGTACAATTTCCATTTTTAGGGCAATTTATTTCTCCCAGGTGGATTTCTTTCCAACTCTGGGCCCATGCCTTAGCTCTACTCCCTAGCCTTTGGTAAAAAAAAATGTTTACAGTCCAGACAGATGCCTTCCTCATACACGCCTTGAAAAATAAGCATGTTTAAGGAAGGAACTAAGGAGAAACACCAGACAAAAAAAAAATAAGAATTTGTTTCTGGGCAACAAAATATAAGTTTTCTGGAGATGTGAATTCTGTTTGAGTCACTGTTCTTTTACCTGCATCACTAGAAAAATGTTAACACTAACATGAACTCACTAAAAATGGGACTCACCGTCAACTACCTTATGCAAGAAGGTTTTAAAAACTCCTAGCAAGATGGCAATCTTTACATTCTAAGAATCAGGGCACTCAGTAGACAGAATTTGCCCTGATGAACATTTTTAGTAACTGTCTCCTTAAAAAAATGGAGTTTTAGAAAAACAAGATTCTCCTTACAATCTTAGAAGAACCCAAACTATAACTTAGGATTGGGTTTGTAAAGTATGTTTCAATATGAAGTTTTTCAGGTCCATTAAGTTAGTTATAAAAAGATGTTTCTCAAATTGGAGGTGCTTACCTTCATTAACTTCATCATTTTCTTTGTCTACTTGTGCTTTCAAAACATACCGTTTTATAAGTCTTTTCATTATCTGCTGTTAGGCAAAAAGAAATGATTCGATTACCAATGATACAATAAAAACCCCAGATCCCAATTTCCAAAGAGCCTTACATACCTGTAAAGCAAACAATTCAGGGGAGAAGAATTTTATATATCTATTTACAGAAGAATTATCCAGGTTTCAGAACTTAATCCTTTTTCACCTTCTACTGAGACTTACTGAATATCCACAATTTTTTTCCCTCAGAAATACAAGAAGCTTTAAAGGTAAGTTAAATTGGAAGATTTCAATTCATGATTTCTCTTTCAACTAGCGGTTTCTCTCTAAGGTGCACTGACACTACATTATCACCTATGGACACTATTTCTTAGTTCTCACTATTTAGAAGAGATATATGATTATATTCTATATACAGAGCATTTGGAAAATACGGAGGAAAAAAAAAGAAGTAAACAAAATCACCAATAATACTACCATCCAAAGATAACCACTATTGTTATTTTGGTGTATGTCCTTCTAATATCTTTTCTTTAAATTTTGCATACATACTAATTACTATATGTATTACATTATATGTTTTCTGACTACCATATATTCAGTTATATTGCATGTTTTCTTCTCATAGCAATATATATTGTGACTATATTTCAATCTAAATAAATGTTTTTATAGAACAATTATTTATCCATATGGAAAAAATTAAATGGGAACCCTGCTTCATACCATGAACAAAAAAATTAATTCCAAGTGCATCTTAAATGTGCAAGACAAAGCTTGTGAGTCCTTTAAAAGAAGATATAGGAGAACATAAATTCACGGTTGAGCTGAATTTTTTAAATACAAGATTAAAAATAATAATTACAATAAAAAATTATAATTTTTATAATTATTCTAATTATAATAAAAAACTTATAAATTTAACTTCATTACAACTTCTATTTATACAGATACTATAAAGAAAGTGAATCAGCACATCACAGACTGGGAGAAGATATTGCTAATACTTACAACTGACAAATTATTTTGATCCAAATATATAAAGAACTTTAATTCAATAAGAAAAACTCAAATAACCCAATTAAGGCATAGGTAAAACACAAGTATTTCACAGCAATGAAAACATGAATGGTCAACAAGCTTATGAAACAATTTCAAACTCTTTTTGGGGGGAAATAAAGATTATGACTAAAAGGAGACACAATTTTACAACTAGTAAAGGGAAAATTAATAAATTTGATAATGCCAAGTGTTGAAAAGGATATAGATCAATGGGGACTTTTACTGACATGAGTGTAAATGAACAACTTTGTAAATTATTTGATATTATCTTTTGTTTTTCTAACTTTTAATTTTATTTAAAAAAAAAATTTTAAGGATGAAGTCTCACTATGTTGCCGGCCTTGAACTCCTGGTCTCAAACAATCCTCCCATCTAAGTCTCCCAAGTAACTGGAATTATAGGCATGCCACTTCACCACCAAGCCGGTATTATCTTTTAAAGTTGAACATTTGCATACCTTTCACTCAGACAGTCCAGTCCTTGGTACAGAGCCTAGAGAAACTTGGCACATGGGGACCAAGACACATACAACAATGTTTATGGCAACCCTGTCTGAAATAGCAAAACACTGGAAACAACCTAAACAAATATTAACAGGCGATTAGACAAACTGCGGTATGTTACACAATGAAATATCATTGTGTTCATTAATGAAATTAGTGAACTATAGCCACACACAACAGTGTGGATGAATCTTAGAAGCATAATGTTGAATGAAAATTCCAGTTGCAGAAGACTTCACAAACTATGAAATTATTCTTATAAAGCTCAGTAACAAGTACATACATATATATTAGGAATATATTAAATATAATAAATTATATTTGAAAATAACAACAATAAGATAAAAAACCAAGCTGTGGGATAGGAATTACCTCTTAGGTAAAGGCAGAGGGGTGGGACAGGGAGGCTCACAAAAGCCCATGGACAGATAGTGTTATCATTGTCAGGTTGGTGGTAGTTTCATAGGTGTGCATGTAATTATGCTTCATAATTTATTATGTGTTACATATCTTCTTGTGCATATATCAAATATCACATTTAAAAGATAATAAAAGAAATTTAAAAATGCAGACATAGTGAGAATGGAAAATATATCTCAATTTTTTTTTCTTTTTGAGTAGGGGTCTCACTTTGTTGCCCAGGCTAGAGTGCAGGGGCACAGATCACAGTTCACCACAGCCTCAACCTCCCGGACTCAGGCGATCCTTCTCCCTTAGCTTCCTGAGTAGTTGGTACTACAGGCATGCACCACCATGCCTGGCTTATTTTTTTACTTTTTGGTAGAGGTGAGATCTTATTATGTTGCCCAGGCTGGTCTTGAACTTCTGGGTTCAAGCATTCCTACCACCTTGGCCTCCAAAAGTGTTGAAATTACAGGCATGAGCCACCACATCTGGCCATAAAATATATCTCAATTTTAAGGAAGTAGAAATTATGAACATAAGTAACCCAGTAGATGCCAAAGTCAAGTAAAAGGGAGGAATCTAAAAATGATTCAAAATGTTACGCGGAGAATAACAACAGATAGAGTTCATGCTATTGAAAAGGAAAAGTAGGTGGAATTAGAGTCTATAATACTCCATGATTTATCACAGAAACAAAGATCTGAGTACTACATGTACTCACTCATAAGTGGACCCTGAACATTTACTTAATACTATAAGAAAGGGATTGGCAGTAGTGGGACACTGCCCGGGGCGGGGCGGGGGGAGGCACATAACATCAAGAAGAGTACCAAACTTTACCTGTATGATGACCACTTATATACCTAGCCCTGAATTGTATAAAACCCTTAATTGTATAAAAGCTGACTTGTATAAAAGCTGATGAACTGTGTGTAATCTAGATATTAAGACAGCCTCACAGTTGGGCGAACCTTAAACTCACAGACAGACAGACTCAACAGTTGGGTGAACCTTAAACTGGATTCATTCATTTATTCAGAAAATATTTACTGAAAGCCAGTTCTGTGCCAGATATTGTACCAGGTTCTAGGGCTACAGCAGTAAACTCTGTCCCTAGTCCAGCAAAAATGTGAATCTATTCAGAACAGTTCAGTATGATGGGCAAATATACCAGGGATCAAATTAAGTTTAGGGAGGAGTGAACATAGGAAGGAAACACAAAGCTATGCATATCAGTTAAAAGCAGCTTGAAAGGCAGTAATGTAAATCAGTGGAAAAGAAAAGACTATTCAACAAGTAGTGCTAAAACAAACTGAGCCTCTCTATACAAGGCAAGAAGGCACCTTGCCATGCTGGGCTGCAATCAGTTTCCCCATACATAACACTACCTGGTAATAGTCCATCCCTTTGTGTTAGAAAGATAATGAGAAATCCAAAATGATCTGTAGCTCAGAGAAAAGACAAAGATTGTCCATTTTCATTCTATTAGGAAGCTAAGGCAGTATTGTGTTATAGTCAACAGATTTGAGGTCTCTTTGCTCTCAGTGCAATCTGAATAAAACCTATGTTTACCACTTTAACTGCTGTCCGGTTCTGGTTTTCTTTAACATAGTTAAGATTGTGAGCTGCAAGAACAAATTGCTTAGATTTGAGTTGTGACCCTATCATTCACAAGCTGTGGAACCCTGGTGCCTTAGTCTGTATAATAAAAGGCTAGAATGTATTTTGTAAAAGAGAAAGTACATGTAAAGTACATAGTAGGTGCTTAATTAATGTAACTACTATTTTCTTATGATTGTCTATGCTTCTGTAAATCAAATCTTGGTTAACCTATCTTAATACTGATGGTACTAAGGCAAGGACTATGAATTCATATGTAATGAGTAAAAGTACCATTTAAAATACTACCTTTAACTAAATCTCCAAATGATTCTTTAATCAAAACCAGTGCCAAAAATTAAGTTGACCAATATCAGATTCATCCTTCTTCTCTCCTGGTCAAATTGCTAACTTAACACACTAAGAGTCTTAGATTAACCTCACATTTTACAAACTTCCAGGAATTATACAGAGTTCTTGGTAAGACTCTGTGAGTCACTCTTTAAGGAAGATATTGTGACTCTGAAAACTATTAATTTTCTCCATCCATAGTGTGGAAAGCCTAGAGAGAAGTTCCCAAACTGGAATTGAGTGGTAGTTAGGTAAAGACCCCAGGTGGTTCTTACTTCAAACATTCCTTCTTGTAAACAAACCCAAGTTCATTTTCAACTTTCCATTAGGATGAGGGGGTGGCCTAGAATAAGATGTGAGTGGTTGAATATTTGAAATTTTTTCTTTTTATTTGCCTATGTTTTATGGCTACAACTTCAACTAACACTTATTAAGCACTCTTAGGTACTTTGACATTTATTCTCTCATTTAATTGTGCAGAGGAGCCAGATCTGACTGACTATCTTTGGTAGGTTTTGTTCTATGAGTTTCAGTAATCTAAAAAGGTGAATAAAGGCTGATTTGGACAAACAAAAAACTCAGAAGTTTAGAGTAAAATTTTAGAAGGAAAAGGAACCTTGGGAGTTATTGTTTTTCATATTTTCATTGTGAAACTTTCTGAAAGATTACCATCACACAGCCTCTGTATAAACATCTGTGATTGAGAGCCTGCTACTTTTTCCAGACTGCTGGTTTAATCCATTTTTGGACAACTGTAGCTGTTAGAAATCAAATCCTTTGTATTGAGCCAAAGTCTGGTTCACTGTGCCTTCTAACCACTGGTCCAAGCTCTTTTCTTTGAAATAACAAACTAGCCTTTTCCTCTGCTTGATTAACTTTTTCCTGTGCCTACTGGTGATGGCTATGTGTTAAATTTGAGGTTGGATGTGACTATTTTTTTAAAAATGTAAAGTCATGCACTGAATCTTGTTAATATGAATAATTAGCTACGTTCAGTAGCTAGAAAATTTGTGTGTTTAAAGACTAACTATAAAGGTAATTTTTTTTTTTTTTTGAGTTGGAGTCTCACTCTGTTGCCCAGACTGGAGTGCAGTGGCCGCTCCCGCCCACTGCAGCCTCGACCTGCTGGGCTCCAGCGATCCTTCTGCCTCAGCCTTCCAAGTAGCTGAAATTACAGGTGTGCGCTACCACGCCCGGCTAATTTTTTTATTTATTGTAGAGATGAGGTCTCACCAAGTTGCCCAGGCGGGTCTCAAAGGTAATTTTTAAAGATGTTCTAAAAATGTTCTGAGTTATGATAGCACCGTTAGAATTATTGTTTCCCAAGGGTTATGACTTTGAAGGAAAACTCCCATTTAGCAGACTGAAACTGTCCTCATGAAATAAAAGTAAATCACTAGGTTCATACACACACACACACACACACACACACACACACTATTGCAGCTGCAATTTAAAGGAATTTCTAGGATAAGTTTTGAGTAAAGCATAACTAAGCATTAACCAGCTTGCCCTATAGCCCACTTTCTTATGCCTGCTTATGCATAAAAGTCATGCAGCCCTTTTCACAAAGGTCCTAACTTCTATAGATGACATCTTTAACATTAAGAAACCTCAAGTTTTCCATTTGAGATGTTTTCCAGATCCTATATTCCACTGAGTCCACTGACACCAGTCAGTTTGAAGACCCCCCCCCCACAAAGGAACCGATTCAGCACAAGAATGAAGTTTTTATATTCTTACGATTTATCACCTAACCAATCAGTGACCCTAGTTCCTCAGCCTCCTACCCAACAACATTCCCTTAAACTCCTCAGAGAGATGGATTTAAGGTTTTCCTTTATTTCCTTATTTGGCTGCCCTACAATTTTTAAACTCTTTCTCTGCTACAATTCCTGTTGCTTCGGTGTATTGGTCTGTTACCATGCCATGAGCAACTGAACCTAGTGGTCATATAACAAGACTAAGTTCTGGAATTTTTTTTTGTAATCACAAAAAATCCACAGCTCAACAGCTGTTGTTATCATTCATTGCTATGAACTGAATGCTTGATCTACCTCAAATTCATATATTGAAATCCTTACCTTAAATGTGATAGTATTAAGAGATGATTAGGTGATAAGGATGGAGCCCTCACAAATGGGATTAGTGTTTTCTTAGGGTGGAGCCCTCACAATGGGATTAGTGTTTTCTTTTCTTTCTTCACTCCCTCCTTCCTCCTCTTTTCTTTCTTTTCTTTTTTCCTTTCTTTCCTTTTTTTCCTTCCCTTCCTTCCTCCCTACCTTCCTTCCTTTCTTTTTCACTCAGTTTCTCACTTTGTTGCTCAAGCTCACCACAGCCTCAACTTCCTGTACTCAGGTGATCCTTCCTCCTCAGTCTCCCAAGTAGCTGGGACTAGAGGTGCATGCCACTACATAGGCTACTTTGTGTTGTTGTTGTTGTTGTTTTTGTAGAGACAAGGTCTCACTATGTTATCCAGGCTGGTTTAGAACTCTTGGGCTCATGAAATCCTGCCACCTTGCCTACCAAAGTGCTGGGATTATAGGCATGAGGTACTGTGCCTGGTTGGATTAGTGTTTTTCTGTTGTTTATAAATTTCTTTTTATTTGTGGACTAAGGACCTAAAAGTTCTCCTGTAAAAGAGATTCCAGAGAGCTTTCTTGCCCCTTTTGCACCATGTGAGGACTCAGTGAGAAGACAGCTTATAGATAATCATGAATAAGAACATACAGACAACTGATTTTTGACAAAGGTACCAAGGACACATACTGGGGAAAGGACATCTTTTCAGTAAATGATGCTGGGCAAACTGTATATCCACACACAGTAGAATAAAACTAGACCCTCTATCTCTTACAATATACAAAATTCAATTCAAAATGAATTAAGGGCTCAAATGTAAGACCCCAAACAATAAAACTACTAGAAGAAAACATAGAGAAAATTCTTCACAACACTGGTTTAGGAAAAATGTTTTTGGATAAGACCCCAAAAGCACAAGCAACAAAAGCAAAAATAGACAAATGGGATTACATCGAACTAAAAAGCTTCTGCACGGCAAAGGAAACAATCAACAAAGTAAAGAGACAACCTCAGAATGGGAAAACATATTCGCAAACTATGCATCTGACAAAAAGTTAACATCCAGAATATATAAGCAACTCAAACAACCTAATAGCAAAAACAAATAATCTGATTAAAAAATGGGCAAAACACCTGAAGAGATATTTCTCAAAAGAAGACATACAAATGATCAACAGGTATATAAAAATATACTCAATAGCACTAATTATCAGGGAAATGCAAATCAAAGCCACAATGAGGTATCACTTCACATCCATTAGAATGGCTATTATCAAAAAGTCAAATGATAACAAGTACTGGTATGAATATGGAGAAAAGGGGATCTCTTTTACACTGAGAATGTATACTAGTACACCCATTATGGAGAACTATATGGAGGCTTCTCAAAAACTACAAATAGAACTATGACGTAAACCCATGACTAGGAATGTATCCACAAGAAAGGAAATCATTTTATCAAAGAGACATCTGCACCCCCATATTTTTGGTAGCACTATTCACAACAGCCGAGATGGAATCAATCTAAGTGTTCATCAACGGATGAGTGGATAAAGAAAATTATATATATAAAATTTTGTGTGTGTGGGTATATATATAAAATGATTTATATATCAGTTTATCATTTTGTATGTGTGGGTATATATATAAAATGATTTATATATCATTTTATCATTTTGTGTGTGTGGGTATATATATAAAATGATAGATATATATCTATCATTTTATATATATACCCACACACACAAAATAGGATACTACTCAGCCATAATGAAATCATATAATTTTCAGCAACATGGAGGAATCTGAAAGACATTATGTTAAGTAAAACAAGGCAGGCACAGAAAGACAAATACCACATGATCTCACTCCTATGTGGAATCTTAAAAAATTAGTCTCATAGAAGTAGAGAAGTAGAGAATAGAATAGTGGTTACCAGAGTCTGAAGAGGGTAAGGGGGATGGGAAGAAATTAGTCAGTGGGCACAAAATTACAGTTAGAAGAAATAAGTTCTGGTATCCAAGTACACAGTAGGTTGACTATGGCTAATAATATTAGACTGCATATTTCAAAACAGCTAGAAGAAAGGATTTTGAACGGCCTCACCATAAATAAATGACAAATAAATGAGGCAATGGATATGCTAAATATGGTAATTGGATCATTACACAATGTATATGTGTATCAAAAATCACACCATACACTATAGATGTATAATTATAACGTGCAAATTAAAAACAAAATACCGTATGAGAAAAAAAACCAAAAATAGAAATAGATGAAAAATTCAAAAGGAATACAGAGAACAACCATAGCTATGAAAGCCAAGAAAAATTCAGCAGGCATCTAACTGGCACCTTTGAAGAAAAGACTCATAACAATGGAGCAGAAAACATATTTCAAGATATAATTCAAGGAAATTATCCAGAAATAAAACTTGACTGAATATACATATTGTAAGGCCCTAGTGTGTACCAATTAGACTAAGACAAAAAGAAATAAGGCATAAATAAATAAAACCATAAATAAGAAAGAAGACATCACAGTAGATAACACAAATACAAAGGATCTTTACAGACTATTGTAAAAACTATATATTAGTACATTTGAAATCCTAGATGAAATGGATAAATCCCTGGACACACACAACCTACAAAAATTGAATCAAGAAGAAATAAAAAAACCTGAACAGACCAATAATAAGTAACAAGATTGAATCAGTAATAAAAAGTCTTGCAACAAAGAAAAGTCCAGGAGCAAATAAATGGCTTCTCTGCTGAATTCTACTGAACTTTAAAAAATAAATTTATAGCAATTCTTCTCAAACTATACTGAAAAATTGAAGCATTCTTCAATTTTTCAGTATAAATAAATATGTTACAAGACCAGCATAACCCTGATGCAAAGATACAACAAAAAATCCCTGATGAACACTGATGCAAAAACCCTCGATAAAATACTAGTAGATTGCATCCAACAACACATCAAAAAGATAACACACCATGAACAAGTGGGATTTATCACAGGAATGCAAAGGTAGTTCAACATCACAAATCAGTTGACGTTACACATCACATCAACAAAATGAAGGACAAAACCAATGATGATTTCAATAGATGCAGAAAAAGCTTTTGATAAAATTCAACATCCATTCATGACAAAACTCTTAATAAATTAGGTACAGGAGGAAAGTATTTCAACATAATAAAGGCCATATATGACAAACCCCAGCTAACATCTTACTAAATGGGGAAAAGCTGAAAGATTTTCCTGTATGAACTGAAACAAGATAAGATGCCCACTCTCAACACTCTTGTTCAACATACTATAGGAAATCCTACCCAAAGCAATTAGGCAAAAGAATGAAATAAAGGGCATCCAAATTGGAAAGAGCAAGTCAAACTGCTCCTGTTCAGACAACATGATCTTTTATAGAGAAACACCTAAAGACTCTACCAAAAAACTCTTAGAATTGATAAATATATAACAAATAAATACATTCAGTGAAGTTGCAGGACAAAAAGTTAACATGCAAAAATTAGTAGCATCTCTATATATGAACAGCAAATTAGCTGAAAAAAGAAATCAAGAAGGCAATCTCATTTACAATAGCTACAAAAAAACTGAAATAATTAGGAATGAATTTAACCAAGGGGGGAAAGGCCCCTATAGGAAAGACTATGAAACACTGATGAAAAAAAATGGAAGATGATACAAACAAATGTAAAGATATCCCATGCTCATGGATCAGAAGAATTAATACTGTTAAAATGACAATAATGCCCAAAGCAATCTATAGATTCAACACAATCCCTATCAAAATTACAAGGACATTCTTTGCAGAAATAGAAAAAAATAATCCTAAAATTTGTTTGGACCCACAAAAGACCCCAAATAGTCAAAGTATTCTGAGCAAAAGATAAAAACTGGAGGCATCACACTACCAAACCTCAAAATAAACCACAAAGTTGTAGTAATCAAAACAGCATGGTACTGGCATAAAAACAAACACCAACCAATGGAACAGAATAGAGAACTGAGAAATTAATCCATACATCTACAACCAACTGATTTTTGACAAAGGTGTCAAGAAAGGGCAGTCTCTTCAAAAAATGGTGCTGGGAAAACTAGATATCCACAAGCAGGAGAATGAATCTAGGCTCCAACTGCTAACCATGTTCAAAAATCAGCTCAAAATGTACCAAAGACCTAAATTAAGATCTGAAATGATAAAACTACTAGAGGAAAACATAGTGGAAATGCTTCAGAAAATTGGTCTAGGAACAGAGTTTATGAATAAGACCTCAAAAGCAAAAATAAACAAATGGGATTATATCAAACTAAAAATCTCCTGTAGAGCAAGGAAACAATCAACAGAGTGAAAAGACAACATACAGAATGGGAGAAAATATTTGTAAACTACTCATCTGACAGAGAATTAATATCCAGAATATACAAGGAACTCACATATCTCCATAACAAAAAATAATCTTATTAAAAAATGGGCCAGTGATCTGAACAGACATTTCTCAAAAGAGGACATACAAATGACCAATAAATATATGAAAAAAGCATCACTAATCATCAGAGAAATGCAAATCAAAACCACAATGAGGCATTATCTTACCCTAGTTAGTATGGCTATTATCAAAAGACAAAAATAACAAATGCTGGTGAGGATATAGAAAAAAGGGAACACCTGAACACTGTTGGTGGGAATGTACACTAATATAGCCACTATGAGAACCGTATGGAGGTTCCTCAAAAAACTGCAAATAAAACTATGATATGATCCAGCAACCCTATTACTGGGAATGTATCCAAAGGCACAGAACCTATTGTCTCAAAGAGATATTCCCCATGTTTATAGCGGCACTATTCACAATAGCCAACCTAGGTGTGCAACAACAGATGAGTGGATCGAGAAAATGCGGTACATATACACAACAGACTAGTTTTCAGCCATCAAAAAAGAATGAGAACCAGTCATTTGTGGCAACATGAGTGGAACTGGAGGAATATATGTGTGTGTGTGTTTGTGTGTGTGTGTGTGTGTGTATTTTATATAAAATACATGTATTAAGTGAAATATATATATAAAGTGAAATAAACCAGGAACAGAAAATAAACACCATATGTTCTCACTCATATATGGAAGCCAAAAAAGTTGATGTCATAGAAGTGAAAAGTAGGAAAGAGTATACCAGAGGCTAGGAAAGGTAGGGGGAAAGGTAGGGAGAAAGGAGGCATACAGATTTATTAAAGATTATAAAATTACAGCCAGAGAGGAGGAATAAGTTTTAGTGTTCCATACCTCAATAGGATGACTGTGGTTAACAATAATAAACAAAAGGGGAACCCCCCCAAAAAAAAACTGGAATTATCTTTTGGAGGGTGGATCCCTTGTAGGACAGGTTTCCCTCGCTAGGTAAGTGTTCTAGGAACCCATCAGCATCAGTGTACCAGCCAGCATTGCTGTGAAAGGCTGCGTTCGGATTCAGTGAATTTTTTTGGGGGGAAATTCTTTCCATGTATTTGCCCATTTCATGATGGGTGATTTACGAGTGCACCTGCCCACACTGCGCTGAGTGTTCAGCAGTTTTTGACGAAAAATGGCATGACTCCCATGTCTCATCTGTCCTATCCACTCGATCTTGCCCTGAGCAACTTTTGTTTCCCCAGATGCAAAAAGTCCTCAAAGAGAAACATTTTGCTGATGTGGAAGAAATGAAACAAAAACCGGCAGAGCCACTAAAAGGTATCAAAAACTGCTGAGTTCAAAAACTGGAGCAGTGGAAAAGGTATCTCAATAGGTGTATTGCATCAAAAGGAGAGTACTGTGGAAGTGACTGAAGTTTAAACAAGTAAGGCTAAATACACACTTTTTAAATAAAGAAATTCCGGTTGGGGGGAGTTACCCCTTGTATAGTTTCAAACAGCCAGAAGGAGAATGTTGAACATTACCAACAAAAAGGAACGGTAAGTGTTCAAGACAATGTAAATGCCAATTTCCCTGACCTGATCACTATACAGTATTTGTTTTGAAAAATCAACATGTATCCTGTGAACGTGTCCAATTATTTGTCAATTAAAAAAATAAAATTAGATACAACCAATAAAGCAAAAGAATAAAAAAAGCTTTTGCTTATTAATAAAATTTAAAAAGATAAATCTAAGAAAAAAATAAAGTAAGACTTTGACAGTGTGCCAAGCAATTTTGTCGCCCAGACTGGAGTGCAGTGGCCGCTCCTGGCCACCACAGCCTCGACCTGCTGGGCTCAGGGATCCTTCCGCCTCAGCCTTCCAAGTAGCTGGAACTACAGGCACGTGCTACCACGCCCGGCTAATTTTTGATTTATTGTAGAGATGAGGTCTCGCCAAGTTGCCTGGGCGGGTCTCGAACCCGCGGGCTCAGGCAATCCACTCACCTCAGCCTCCCAAAGGTGCGGGATTACAGGCTGAGCCACCGAGCCCGGCTATATATATTTTTGAGTTGGAGTCTCACTCTGCTGCCCAAGCTAGAACGCAGTGGCATGCTCACGGCCACCGCAGCCTCGACCTTCTGGGCTCAGGATATATTTCCTCCTCAGCCTTCCAAGTAGCTGGAACTACAAGTGTGCACCACCACACCTGGCTAATTTTTTGATTTATTGTAGAGACGAGGTCTCACCAAGTTGTACAGGCTGGTCTCAAACCCTGGGCTCAGGCAATCCTGTTGCCTCCACCTCCCAAAGTGCTGGGATTACAAGTGTGAGCCACTGTGCCTGGCCTCACACTGGAAATTTAAACATTTGATCAAGATGATCACCAAATGAAAAATAAAGAACAAAATCCTCTTCTGAGTTGGACAGTAGTGTTCAAATGTCATATCCAATATGCAAAAGATATTTTAAAGAATGATGAAACAGTATGGCCTAATAATCCATTTAAAAAATAAATCACCTGAAAGAAAAACCTAGAGAAATGTATCAGGTTTTCCTACTATGAGAGCTATATTCATTCTAATATACCCTATCTCCCACTACTTTCTCCAATTTGAGGTATACATAAGTGTTCTTTGGAAATTGTAGCAAAACTTTGTTTACAATATTGCAAAAAGAACACTAACTGAGTTTTAAAAAAAGACAAAGCAAAGGACTTTGACTCTAAATTCTAAAGTCCCCTCCAGCTAACACACTATTTTCTCATTTTCTCTGCTCTGAATTATCCTCATAGTTCATCTGAAGAATATAGTTCTACTCACTACACACACACACACACACACATTTACATACAGATCAAGAGAAATGTCTAATGAATGCTTACCTGATAACGTGTTGGCTGATTGAGAATGCTGTTAAAACTGTGTGATTCAAAAACTCTTGAGTTAGACTGAGTGAAGAGGTTTAACTAGGAAAAAATACAATTAACCTAGTAAATTAGAATACATTTAGAATAATAATATAATCCATTTTATTCTCTTTGATAACATTTCTGGAGTCAACATTTCCGAGGAACATTTTGTGAAAGTTGAGTCTTATATGTGATTTAATATATTCCCAAAGGTAAAGATTAATGTGAGCAATATGCTCACATTTATCAAAATGTCAGCAATATGTACTACTGTAATAGAAGTAGTTAATTGAAAATATATGTTAGAAATTGGCTCATACTAAACATATATTTCCTGGGGAACTTGTGTACTTTAGCAAAATACACTCATGGCATCTAGAAGGCCAAGTTCCAATGAAGCAGTTCAATACACTCCTAAGCCTATGTTCCACTCCTAGATGTGAACAGAAACACATTGCACGTTCAGATGGTGCCATCTGGTATTTTGTAGCACTAAAATATTAGCCAAAATAACACATTTTCCAAAGCATTTTGGCATATACTGAGCCAAGTTTACAGCTTTGGAGAGAACTGGGAAATAATTTTGCTTTTCTTTTTCTTTTGAGGGTTTAGCGTCTGAGTAGGTAGGATCAGAAAGCAAGAGAAGCACACAACGAATGTCTACTCTTCACATGTAAGAGCAGGGCCTGCTCCTCATCTATGGGCAAACTGTCACCAGCAAGGTGTGATCCGAAGGCAGGGCCCCCTATACAGAAAGATATATTGACCTCACCACCTGGCTTCCCGCCATGACAACTCGGGCAGGCGTGGGATGCTAGGGTGTAAGGAAGTGGCAACAATTGGTAAAGATCCTCCTCAGTTTGTTCTCTCAGAACAGTGCCAGAATAAAACCTTGGCTAACAAAGTTAATTCTCCTAGTTGTCACTTGAGGTCAGTATCTGGCTGTTGATTCAAGTTAGCTCTCAAGCTTAGCTAAAAAGATTTCTTGAGGCTCCTTCCTCTCTTCTAAAGCAGAAAAATAGAAAAATATAATTTCTCCAAATTTTTACTGCACTCAATATATGTAAATATATTATTCATATTCATATATGTGAATATGAATAATATTAAAGAGATTTAAACAGCTCTATGTACAATTTAAAACACAAAATCACATTTTCATTTATTATTATGGCAGTTTTTAACAAGATATGGGAAGACTGGGAAGCCAAGGTGCACATCACCCAAGAGATGAATGTTCAATTTTCTATTTCCAGCATCCTCTCTGAGAACAGCTATTCCTTCCTGTCAAGGAGAGGACAGCCTCATAGAATGCTTCCCTCACATTTCTGAGAGCAAGCTGACTGTCCTTTACAGAGGGCTAGCTAGCCACCAGTCTACCAGGCACGTTCTTCTCAACTTGGCTTGTAGTGTTTCCCTGTCTACATTATGACTTTATCAGAAATGACACCAGTGAAACCTGTTGCCTACAGTAAGAAGGCTTTGAGGTGTGTTCTGTGACGTGCGAGATTTATGAGTTCCCACATTCGGGAGACTTTCTTTTAGAAATAAAGTCTCTGTTAATAACCCCCGAAAGACAAATCTTCTTAAAAACGTCAATTTCAGAAGCAGCAGCAGGAGCCGCTCAGGGTGACAAGACCAGCCACACTGCAACTGAAGTGAAGAAGCAGCGTGTGGGGAGGAAGTGGGCCAGGAGCCAAGCCTGGACTCAGCGGCTGAGCATAAGAGGCAGAAAGGTACATGGAGAGGGCTAGACATCAGATGCGAGAATTTGAATGCCATACCTCTATGCCCACTGGCTAGCTTATGTGACCTTGCAGGATCAAGTTATCTGAATGACTTCAACTGTCATACCTACAAAGTGAGAATAATTGTCTTTTCTATAAAGCAGGAATAGTGACAATAGCTACCTCACAATGTTGCATGAGGCTCAAACATAGAGCAAAGCACTTTATAAACTGTGACTAGGAAGGGCTCTCATATTTGTTGAGACTGGGACTCTATATCTCATGTAACCCTCACAATGACTCTCTCTCTCAGGTGAGACAGCCAAGGTTCAACAGGTGAAGTGATTTATCCGTTACTTGCTAATAATCATAAGAGTCAGAATCCAAATTCAGGTCTAATGCTGAGACCCTCTTCCTTACAGTATTCTCACTACATACATATGAGGTATTATTTTAAATCAAGGGATGTCACAGCCAATCACTGGTGGTAGTTTACATGAGGTTCTGATTAAAATCAGGGCATAGACTAAATGACTTTTGCAGCATTATGAACATATTATGTGTTAGTCTATGAAAGGCTATGGAATGGACAGTTACTTTCAACATCATCTAAGTACATACATAAATATTAAACGAACATCAAGAGACAATGAAAAAATATAAAACATTTATTTGCAGATCTTGGTAAGTTTTTGATACCTACCCTGGACTTTGAGTTACCCATTCCCATTTCTATATCCTTCTGAAGCCTTCTCCTTCTGCATTTGGGGAAGTTAATGATTCGCATGATGAAATAAACAAATGATTTTGGACTAGGAACTAGACTGAAGGGTGGAGGCAATGTTTTTCCTTCATCAAAATAAGATAACCAAAGTTTTGAACGAGCAAACTTCCATTCTACGTCACTGTCATCCTGTGTCACAAAAATAGAAAAAGAAATAACCAATTTAAAAAACTAAATATTCTAGTAATTGATGCCAGTATGTTTTTACAATAAGCTAAATCATGTTTTGAACAGGTTTGTGAAATACTACTTAGGGACTTAGTAGTGAGGGACACATTTATCTACAAATATCTCTATAGGCCTACATAATAGTCTCATTTTTCAAGTAAAAAAAACTAATTTAAAACTTTTTTCTCTTCCATATACCTCTGTCTATACCCACTGAAACTGAACCAGAACTTCCTGTCCACCATCCAAAAACAAATTAAAAAGATAAGAAAACCTTAGGTTTAAGGAAGGATGAAAAGATTAATTCGTCCCTCCATTTCCCACCCCAGCCAATTATGCATGTCCAGCAATAGTTCTCCATTCTCTGCTTGTCCTCCCTCCTCACCTAGACCCACCCAAGCCAGGCTATAGACACATCATATTACACTTCAAGGGCAAAGGAAAGAAATGGTACTCAGATGAACTGCTTGTCAGCATGTACATGTCTGCCACATGTCCTTAAATGTCATGCAAGTCCCTAAGTAGCCTAGATTTATCTTGCATCTCCATCCACCCTCAGTGTTGTCCATAGTGATGAGCATAACCACCCTAACTGATAGAGGAGAGGAGGAGGAAGAGGTACATGGTGGGAGGCGGGGGGAACTGGCTTATTCTGTTCACACGGCCTAGATGGCCACCAGGACCTAACTTCTGCTTCATGGACATATTATTACAATATTCTATACATACATAGAGATTCAGTGGAGCTAACAAACAGCAGTGCACTAAAAAGATGCTGAACACTAAACTGGAAGACATAAGAAATAAGAAAACATACACCATGGTGAAGAGAGATATCCAACTAAGCCCAATCCCAAACCAAAAGTCAAGTGATTTCTAGAATACTAAAAATTTTGACTGGCTAAAGAATATCATCAGTGTTTGACAAGCATTTAGTAATTCTTCTACCAAGAAGAGTGGTTCACTGGCAAACCTAGGAGAGAATAATTTCCCTAGGGCCAATGCTTCTTCTAGCTACTAATTTCACAACTTCTGAAATACACCCTGAGAGAAGGCATTAAATAAATACATACATAAGTTACATAAATAAATAAATACATGAGAACACCTGCTATGCTCCTGGAAGATTCCAGGAAGTGTGTGACTACCTATCCAGTTGGAAAACAAAGGGAAAGACCCAGTTCTCTCTGCTTGAATTTAAGCCTCTTCGTGGCATGCACAAGACACAGAAGCAGACGCAGCATACTATCAGGATGGGATGATAAGGACAGACACCACGGACAGAAAACAGGTTTACCTCAATCTCTTGATATGAGCTATTAATCATAGCAATTAGCATGTTGAGTAAAACGACCACCATAGTCACATTGTATATTCCATAAAGAACGTATCCAATATTCTCTATGAATTTGTGATCATATTTGAGCACAACAGAAGTCACTTCAGACAACCCAAATATTGACCAAAACAAAGTCTTGAAACTTTCTTCTACACTGTTGAAAAAAATAAGGCACAGAGTAAGTTAATTAAGTTTTCAGTATTAAAGAGTCAGAAGTGAAAGCAAGTTAGGGTCTGACTACTATGCAGATGTAAAATGCCATCAAAATATATTCCAAGAGTAGAATTATTTTGTTATAAAATTTAATATAAATTATTATCTCATATTTTCAGGAACTGGTGATTAAATGGTGCCAATGTCCAGCTTTTCTGATGTTATCATCAAGTGACAATTCTTGAATTCTCAGCAGGAAAAGGTCAAAGTCAAGTCACAATGCTTGCTCCTTTGTCCTAGAAGGATGGGAGCTTGGGGCTTGACTTTGTATATTTAAATCAGGTTTTCTATAGTAGAACAGGCTTGGGATTAAAATTATATAACCACTTCAAAAAAGGATGTACAAACATATTCCTGTGGCATGATTTGCATCAGGGAAGCATAAAAACAATCTAACTTATTTCTCAATAGCAAATGGGCTCCATACAGTAGAATGCTGTGCAGTCACGGGGGAAAAAATGAGGCAGATCTATCTCCATGTGTTTTTATAAAATTATATCTGAGTTATATTACATGAAAAATAAGATGCAGCAAGTGTGAAATATTCTATCATTTGAATAAAAAAGAGTATACATACAAATACCTATATTTTTGTTTACATAAAACATATCTCTGACAGTATCCAGAAGAAATCATTGCCTCTAGGAACTGAGGAGAACTAAAAGACCTGTCCAGGGGTGGGGGGAGGACAGGCTTTCCCTGCAGGCACCTATTTGAATACTTGTGTCACAAGAATATATTACTGAGCTGGGCATGGTGATGTGAGCCTGTAGCCCCAGGAACTTGGGAGGCTAAAGCAGGAGGATTACTTGAGCCCAGGAGTTTGAGTCCAGCCCAGGCAACGTAGCAAGAACCTATCTCTAAACAACAACAAGGAAGAATATATTGCCTACCTAGAAATAATACTTAACTGTTAATGAAGAAGAAAGAGACAACAGAATGAGATTCCAGTTCTTTCCCCTAACTTATACCATCTACTTCTTGATTCTCCCATCACAACAATTAGCACTTAGGCCCTCACTAGAATAATTACCTACTTTTGTCCCTTAAATGAACTTTGGCAGCTCATATTTGTTTGGTTTTGTCATATAACCAAGTTGCAATCACTGATCTGTGAACCAAATAAATAATCCTTAAATTATGAGATTTGCAAATGTAGATTTCTGTTACAAAGAAGGGTTCAAAAGAGATTTTTTCCCAGAGAAAAATTTATAAAAACAGTACTTATTAAAAATCTGTTATAACAGATCCTAAATAACAATAAACTCTATAGATTTATAGGTTTAAGTACCAGTTTATTTATTCATTCAGTCAGTCAACAGATATTGATGGAACACCTATGACATTCTAGAAATTTTGATAGACCTTAGGGATAGAGGGTTGAATAGAAAGGTTTCTATTCCTACAGAGTAACTCTCTATTACAACGTATTTGATCGTGTGGTGTTATAGCATAGATGCTGACCAAAGACCTAGGAAAACTATAACCTCTTTGGTCCTGTTGTTTATTTAACCGTATCACACAATTTTCCTTCCCTCTTGCTCTTTTGCAAACCTTCCTGCCCCTAACTTCTCTTTGAATCTATATGGAGAACGTGTGTGGGAAGAGGGGACAGCAAAAAAGGGAAGGACACTGGCAGCTCTGAGCTCCTACTGTGGGCAAGAGGCTTTACATAACTCACCTTACATAATCCTCACAACAACCTTATTTAAACTTTATTGTGCTTACTTTAAAAATAAGAAAGCAGACACTGAGAAATATTCAGTAACTTAACTGAAAGCCACAGCTAGAAAACAGCAGAGACTGCATTCAGATCCAGGTCTGCTTGACTTTCCAGCCCATGTTCTTTTTACTACATCATGTTGCCATGTCCCCAAACAAAACAATGAAGAAAATGGAATGTATAAAATGAGTTGCCGTAGAGTTAGAAGGAAGAATGGGGCAGGGGTGGCACTGTGTGCAGCATATCTCTGTCCTTTCCAAATTTTTTTTCTTCATTACAATAAAATGAGTTTCAAGTCTCTTTCACCTCTAAGACCTGTTCTATATTAACAGTTTAAAAACTTTATTTCAGAACAATTTAGATGTCCTCAAACGCTTGATATTCTCCTCTAGTCTACAGGGAACTTACTGAGTATGTATTTTGTTTTGAGCTGTGGCATTATGGGGAACAAAGAGAGAACAGGGAGAGTTCATCATCTCCCCACCTGTTAGGATTGCAATACAGAGAGAGGGTCCCACCATTGTGACAACCAAAATCAAGAAGTGAGAAAAGATCTCACAATCTGGATGTTTCCCTGCTGAACGATGGGCCTTAATGGGGCAATGACTAAGAAAGCTTAATCTAGAATTTCACTTCATGGAAGAAGTGAGTCTCCAGTCACAAACCAGTATGACCAAAGAAAGGAAGTGGCATTACCATTATAGTGGGTTTAAAACATTTAGCTATAATTTCCTCTTCCTCTTCTCATTGTACGGATTAGAATGAATACATTAAAATAAAAGCCAATACTTTTTTTTTGAGTTGGGGTCTTACTCTGTTGTCCAGGCTGGAGTACAGTGGTACCATCACGGCTCACCTCAGTCTCCACCTCCTAGGCTCAAGCAATCCTCCCACCCTGGTCTCCCACAGTGTTGGATTACAACATGACCCAATGTGCCCGACTGGCAATTCTTTTTTGAAAGAACAGTACTGGCTATAAAATGATGAAACTAAATTTAATGTTATACATAATGCAAGAGACATCTGGTATTAGAAATTTGTTATCCCATTATCTTAAAATATCCAGTTTTGTCTAGGATTTTTCTAAATTCTGATGCATTCTGTGTCAAATGCTCACTAAGATCAGAGATGAGCCTTCAGGGCAATGCAATAACATACAGGCACTGTTTGTCATGGATTTTTTTCCCCTGTTCTTAACATTTAGGCTGGACGTGGTAACTCATGCCTGTAATCCCAGCACTTTGGGAGGCCAAGGCGGTAGGACTGCTTGAGCCCAGGAGTATGAGACCAGCCTGGGCACCATAGAGAGACCATGTCTCTATAAATAAATTTTAAAAATTAGCCGGGTGTGGTAGTGTGCACCTGTAGTCCCAGCTATTTGAGAGGCTGAGGTGGAAAGATCACCTGAGCCCAGGAGGTCGAGGCTGTGGTGAGCTGTGATCCTACCACTGCACTCCAGTCTGGGCGACAGCTGAGATCCTGACTCAAAAAAAAAAAAAAAAGATTTTTATTACAACAATTTAAATTTTTCCTGTGCTTCATCTAGACTTGTTAGAATTTCCCTTTATCATACCATTTCAATAAGATGTCTTACTTACGTGGTAAAAGCAGCATTTACTTTAGCCCCAAGGTAGTAAGAATAAAGTATGAACATGCCAATCATAAAGGCAAGAAACACCATAATAAAGAGGACCATGAACTTGAATATGTCCTTTACAGTCCTTCCAAGAGAGATCTGCAAGGGGCCGAAGCTCTCGTTGGCAGGGAGGATGTATGCGATTCGAGAGAAGCTGAGCACAACCGCGATGGCATACAGGCCTTCGGAGATAATCTGAGGGTCAGAAGGCAGCCACTTATCTCTGGCTAGAAAAAAGGGAGAAGGAGATTAAACATGGAGCTTTCCTGTCATCACTAACCATGTGAAGTGAATACCTTAAATAGGATCCATCTTGAAGGTAGGTGGCTACCATCTCAGTTGGAACTACTCTAGATTCAATTTACTGTCCAGGTACAATATTTCATCTTAAACCCCAAACATAAATTCTACATTACTTTCAACAGAGGAAATACCATTATAAAGACACTAAACTGACTTCACATTGAGCAGAAACAGAATAAAATACAAAAGATGAAGAGGTTAAAGTACCTTAGTCATAGACTGTGTCCAGGATGACAAAACAACTGACTTGATGGATCTGTCCTCTCGGTTACTAGATTTATTGACTAGTTATTTTAACATCCTATCGACACTGCTGGAATGAAACCTCTTTTCCATATTTTCTGGGGAAATTAGTTCCTCTAATATTTTATGCAAGTAAAATATATTTTGAGGAATGAGAATGTCATGAAATCACAATGGTGTTGACCATGTGGTATCTGAGCAGTATAACTTATCCCTGGAAAACGTAAAAGGACAATGAAGTGAAAACGTTTTGAATATAGATTCTGAATGAGGGCCCCTAGCAATCCTTTCAAAGCCACTTATTAAGTCTGCAGCAGAACTGATGGGTCAACGAACACTATGGTTAATTTTGTGTGAACTGAGTCACACTCAAAAGAATGGATACATTGTAGACATTTGCAACAACAAACATTAACACTTACTGAATGTTGAACCTTTTCAGACACTGCTTTCCATGGCCTTTTGGATTTGATGCTAATTATTATCCTTTTTATATAGGTACAGAAACCAAGACTTAGAAAGGTTAAAAACTTGATCAAAACCATACATAGAAGTAGGGAAGCCTGAATCCACAAATTTCCCTTCAGACAACAGTCAGTAATATACACGAATACATTAAAGTAAATAGATTAGGAAATAGTCAAGGTATATATCACACAAATACAATCTAAGTAAATTCTTTAATTACAAATTAAAGATTTGAAGATTTTAAAGATTGAATGAATCTCCTTGGTATATTAAAATATTTTTCTGCTGATGATAACAGATAACGTGTCTAAATTTCCCAGTAGGGAGACTATGGGGTCATATGCGAGGTCAATTTTTCAATATTTTAGGAATCACCACACTGTTTTCCACAGAGGCTGTACTAGTTTTCATCCCCACTAACAGTATAGAAGTGTTCCCTTTTTGCTGCATCCTCTCCAGCATCTGTTGTTTTGTGTTATTGATAATGACCATCCTGAATGGAGTTAGGTGATATCTCGGTGTGGTTTTCATTTGCATTTCTTTGATTGCTAGTGAGGCTGAGCATTTTTCATGTATCTGTTGGCTGCTCATATGTCTTCTTCTGAGAAGTGCCTAATCGTATCTTTTGCCCACTTTGTAATAGGGCCTTTTTTTTGTGGCACGTTTGAGTTCCTTTGTCAGATAGACAGTTGGCAAATGTTTTTTCTCAGTCTCCTTGCTGTCTCCTTGCTCTCTTGATAGTGTCTTTGGCTTTGCAGAAACTTGTAAGTTTGATAAGGTTCCACTTGTCTATCTTATCTCTTTTGGCATGGACACTTGGGGTTTTGATCAGGAATTGGTTGCCAGTTCCAATTTCCATAAGGGTACCTCCTGCATTTTCTAAGTTTCTTATAGTTTGAGGCTTTATGTTTAGGTCTTTGATTCATTTAGAGTTGATTTTTGTGTACAGTGATAGGCAGGGCTCGTGTTTTAATCTTCTACATGTGGTCAGTTTTCCCAGCAACATTTACTGAATAGGTTCTCCTCTCCCCAGTGGTTCTTGTAGTAGGCTTGTCAAAGATGAGTTGGTTGAGGAATGGAGGCTTTGCTTCCAGAATCTCTATCCTGTTCCATTGATTTATGTGCCTGTTCTTGTAGCAATACCAGACTGTTTTGTTTATTATAGTTCTATAATACAGTTTAAAGTCTGGGAGTGTGATGTCTCCCACTTTTTTTTTTTTGCTGAGGATTGTTTTGGTGATTCGTGGTCATTTAGGTTTCCATATGAATTTCTGTATTGCTGTTTACAGGTCTGAGAAGACTGTTGCTGGTAATTGAATGGATAGTGCATTAAATCTGTAGATTGCCTTGGGTAGAATGGACATCTTAACAATGTCAACTCTTCCAGTCCATGAGCATGGAATATTTTTCCATTTGTTTGTGTCATCTTTGATTTCTTTGAGCAGTGTTTTATAGTTTTCATTGTAAAGGTCTTTGATGTCTCTGGTTAGATGCCAAAGTATTTCATTTTTTTTGGTTATTGTGAAAGGGGTTGTCTTTTTTATTTGGGTTTCTATTTGTTTATTGTTGGTGTATAGGAATGTAGCTGACTTTTGCACATTTATTTTATACTCTGAGACTTTGCAAAAGTCCTTTATCAGTGCAAGGAGATTTTTGACAGATTCTCTTGAGTGTTCGAGGTATAGAATCGTGTCATCTGCAAAGAGAGATAACTTAACTTTCTCTTTTCGTATTTGGATACCCCTGATTTCCTTCTCTTATCTATTACTCTAGCCGGGACTTCCAATACTATGTGGAACAAGAGGGGTGACAGTGGGTATCCTTGTCTTGTTCCAGTTTTCAGGGGAAATAGCTCCAATTTCTGTCTGTTTAGCAGTATGCTGGCTGTGGGTTTCTCATAGATAGCTCTTACTATTTTGAGGTATGTTGCATCTATGCCTAGATGTTTGAAGGTTTTTATCAAGAAGAGATTCTGGATTTTATCAAAAGTTTTTCCTGCGTCTAATGATATAATCGTGTGTTTTTTGTCTTTTCATCTGTCGATATATTTAATTACATTTATGGTCTTACAGATGTTGAACCAGCCCTGTATCCTGGGGATGATGCCTACTTGGTCATGGTGGGTGACTCCTGAGATGTGTTGTTGGATACGGTTTGCTAGAATCTTGTTGAGAATTTTAGCACCTATGTTCATCAAGGATATTGGCCTGTAGTCCTCTTTCTTTGATGGACTTTACCTGGTTTGAGTATCAATATGATATTAGTTTCATAAAATGATTTGTGGAAAGTTCCATCTTTCTTGATTGCCTGGAACACTTTCAATAGGATAGGTATCAGCTCCTCCTTGTATGTTTTGTAGAATTCTGCTGGAAAGCCATCTGGTACAAGGGGGTTTTTTGTAAGTAGTTTTCTTATGAGATAGTTAATTTCTGGATTGTTATTGCTCTATATAGGGTCTCGATTTCTTCTTGTTTCATCCTGCAGAGATTGCATGATGTAAGAAAGGCCTCCATTTCCTTTAGGTTTTCAAGTTTGTTTCCATAGAGGTTATATAGTAATCTCGGATAATCTTTTGTATTTCTTCTGGGTCAGTTGTAACTTCATCTTTTTCATTTCTGATTGTGTTTATTTGGGTTTTCTCTCTCTTTTTCTTGGTCAGTCTAGCTAGGGGGTCCATCCAGTCTTGTTTATCCTTTCAAAAAAACCAGCTTTTGGTTTCACTACTTTTTTTCTTTTATTTTTATCTTCTGTGTCCTGAATTTGGGCTTTTATTTTGGTGATCTGGATTCTTCTGCTGAAGTTAGAGTTTTGGTGGTCTTGCTTTTCCAGCTTCCTTTGTTAGGCTGTTAACTTGTGATCTTTCCATTTTCTTCATGGTTTGTTAGGCTGTTAACTTTGTGATCTGTTAGGCTAACTTGTGATCTTTCCATTTTCTTCATGTGTGTTTGTAGAGATATGAATTCCCTTCTTGGGACTGCTTTCATGGTATCCCAGAGATTTTGGTATGGTGTTTCTTCATTTTCATTCATTTTCAGGTATCTTTTAATATCTGTTTTGATTTTCGTGTTGACCCAGGAGTTGTTTAGCATCATGCTGTTTAGTGTTCATGTCTTTGTGGGTTTTGAGGTAACTTTGTTAGTGTTGATATTTATTTTTATTCCACTGTGGTCTGAGAAGGTGCATGGCAGAATTTCAATCTTATAGAATTTGTTTGTGCTTGATTTATGGCTGAGGATGTGGTCGGTCTTAGAGTACGTTCCATGTGGTGATGAGTAGAATGTATATTCCATGGTTGTTGGGTGGAGTGTTCTGTAGGTATCAATTAAGTCCATTTGGTCAAGCATCACATTGAGATTCCAGATCTCCTTGTTGACTTTTTGTTTTGATGATCTGTCTAGAGTCGTTAGCATGGTGGTGAAGTAGTTCCCTTAAATACATCAAGCAGCTTATCAAGTTTTTTCCCCTAATTAAGATAGTTTCCAGCCCTAAGAGTTATGGCTTCTCTAGTCTTAAAGGTAATTTTCTCCCACCTTACAACATCTTTTTATAGATATGAAAACTGAGGTACAGAGAAACAAATTGACTTAGACAAACCAGGGGGAGTCATAACCCTGACATGTTTTTAGAGTTCCAAAGTTCATGTTCTCTCCACTGTCCATAAATATCCAACACACATCTCATACTAAATGTACTCTCACTGGAATTTCCTTCCAAAATGTGGTTCTAATACTTTTCCTGAAACATAAGAGGATCCTAGCTAATGACTTACCATAAGTGAAATACTGTATCTCTGGGGGGAGTGTCACTTCACTGAGGTCGCTTTCTTGTACATAACTGTCCACATACTGTTGTGCTTTTGTTGCCTGAAGGAAAGCTAGGAATCTGGCTGTGAATGCAGCAATGAAGATGGAGAGCATCCCAAAGTCAAGCACATTCCACAGCTGCAAAATGTATTCCCTGGGGCCTTCCAGCCAGAGTTCTTTGCACTCAGACCACATCATTCCTGCCACAAAAAATATGGGGGGAGAGGCAGGTTAGATGTTACAGCTTAGATTGAGAAGCTATTATTGTGTCCATAGTCAGGTCACACACCTCTGAAACATCCTATCTGTAAAGCACTGGCTGACTGCATGGTCACCAAGGCTGTGGGCTGGGTTAAATGGAAGAAGCAGCCTCCACTAAGGAAATGATTCATCTGCCAAGTTAGAATCTGGAGCAACACAGTTCTACAGGTGACACCAGAAATGTCTCTATTCACATAGAGGTGGGGGGGTGGGTGCAGGAAGGAGGAAAGAAAGTTGGTAAGGAAGGCTCTTCCAAGTCAGAGGATTTTGTTCCATAAGATTTTTGGAGAAGAAAATGTGTTCTTATAAAAATCAAAATGGTTAGTTATCAAACCACAGCGATTATACACTGTGGGTAGGAATATGAATTAGTACAATCTCTATGGAAAACAGAACGGAAATTTCTCAAAGAACTAAAAATAGATCTCATTCAATCCAGCAATCCCACTACTGGTATCTACCCAAAGGAAAAGAAATCTACTATACAAATAAGACATTCCAACTCATATGTTTATTACAGCATAACTCACAATTGCAAAGATATAGACTAAGTGCCCATCAACCGAGAAAGAAAATGTAGTCTGTCTGTCTGTCTATCTATCACCATAGGATACTATTTAGCCATAAAAATTAATGGAATAATATCTTTTGCGGTAGCTTGGGTGGAATTGGAGGCTATTACCCTGAGTGAAATAACTCCGAATGGAAAGCCAGATACCGCATGGTCTCACTGTTAAGTGGCAGCTAAGCTATGGGTTCACAAAGGCACACAGCATGGTATAATGGACACTGGAGATTCGGGGGGGAGGGTGGGAGAGAGCAGAGGGATGAGAAATCACCTATTGGGTGCAGTGTGCTCTAGTCGGGTGATGGGTACATTTAAAGCTCAGACTTCTTCAACATTATGCAATTAATCCATATAACTAAAAGCCACTTATACCCTTAGAACTACTGAAATGAAATACAAAACAAAACAAAGTGATCACTGGAGAAATAAGACCCCAAGATTTTTAACAAGAGAATTTCTCGCCAACCTTACATCATGTGCCTACCCTCTCTCCTCATTTCTGTTTCATGCTAAGAAAGTGAGTAACATCTTCTGAAAAAGACAAAACCCTGAAGTAGGAAGCCCTAGGACATTATAAAGAAACTGAAAACAGAAAATGCTGTTCTGCGACAAGAGGACAAAACATTCCAAGTTAACAAACTGTCCTCACTATACCAAGGAAAAATACTGTGGAATTCTTAAAAGATATGTATTGGCTCAAAATAAAGCTCATAAAATAAGTACTTGACCCAGGTTGAGACCACAGGAGTGAATGAGGGCGAGAACTAACAAATGAACTCAGAAAATGAGAAGATACTAATAACATTGGATGAAACAGAAAGCATGATTTGGGTTAGTAATCAATAGATAAACTGGTTCCTACCTTCATTTGTTAGGATGGAACAATACAAAGTTTTTCCGTCACATTATTTAAAATTTTTACTTTAACATAAATATTAAAAATGAGTTATTGTGAGGTGAAGAAACAAACATTTTGCAAATGAAAACTTTTCTAAAATCTCTGAAACTAAAGCAATATAAAGTTCTTTAGTAATCAGTTAATAGCCACTGAGTTATTTTACAAGTATTTCAATTAAATTAAAATGTTTCAGCATTAAATTGATCATCACAGTAAGTCTCATTAAAATCCTTACATTTTGTTCAATAATTGAAGTCAGATTTCAAATACATGACATGTTTGTAATTAGCCTCAAGCTATTCATAAAAAATGTTATTTAGTGTTAAGGCATACTTTTTTACATTATATAGCTATATACCAAATTATTTGATTATGTTGTTATTTAGCTTATTTTACAATGATGATACTGGCACCGTATAAGATATAATAATATTTTCTAGTAGAAAATAAAAATCAGTTATATAATTTCAGGGGACTAGAAATTAGAATATTTAAAATAAAAGGCTTACCAAGAACCCAGACCATAATTAGCATTTCAGTCCATGTGAACTGCGTGGTTTTCACTCTGAAGATCTGCTTGGGATAGTCAATAACTGTGACATTGGGCAGTGTGGTGATGCCTTCGAACCTATCTGAGGCATTGAACACAAGCAGGCCCAGAAAGATGATGAATGAAGCCGCGTGTGCCACAAACTTCATGAAAGGGCTTCGCAGAATTTTCCCCAGCTGTAACAAAACAGAGGAAGTTTACTTTACAAAACCTAGTTTTCACGGTGACAATGACTACAGAGGACTTTTAAAAACTGGACAATATAAGAACACTCAACTCTCTAGTTCTGAAGAGCTCTACTTACACTACGAAAACTACTCTTTTTAGGGGGGAGGCTTCCTCCAAAAACAACTTAATAAGTCTTCAAAATTCATTGTTTCTAAGCGTCTCAGGATTTGTCTCAGGTAGACCATGTTCACAGATGCACTTCTGGAAGTCATGGGGCGTATAGGTTTTGCCTTATTTTTACATGAAAGACTGTACAATGTCAAGGTTTTTAGGGTCTAGGAAAAGAAACTTCAAGTTTTACTGTGTAATTCTTTACTGGTTTATCATTGAGAGTTATGATGAGTTTGCAGACTCATAGAGGACATTAAAAGCCCTTCGAAGATTAATTACTACAATAGAAATAAATTTCAGTTCTCATTTCTAAATATTCCAAAGTCAAGTTATACCTTATATGCTATAAAAAAGGCATACAATTTTGGAGCCAGGTTTTATCTGTTACAGCCACCAATAAGAAAAGGGAGGTACAGAATAATTAAAACCTTTAAGTGCATTAAGTTAATTAAAAGTCATCTCTGAGTTTGGCATATCATGTAAATAGTACAAAAGGACTTCTAAAGTTGTTTATAATTATTTTAAGGTGACTCCTTAAAAATCCCCTGTGATATACTGTCCTTAAAAGTTCCATGTTCTTATAAAAATAAAAAACAATTCCTCCTGTCCCAAGGGCTCCCACAGTCCAAGAATTAGGTACATTTGGTAGATTTATCAAATAATTTCTCTATTGTACACTCTCAGAGTCTGCTTTTTAACTCAGTCTGTGACCTTAAAAAGTACAGAGGTTCATATTTAAAAGACTAACTTCAAACAAATGTTTTTGTAGGTCTGGAACCATAATTTAATGTCAACAAATGACCAAAGAATGTCGAGTATTTCTGGGATTGAACATGAGTGCTCACAAGCAAATGTCACATGTTCCATATTAGACACAGAAAAACAAATAACAACACATTTACACATCACTCTGCTGTTACACGGAGAGGGCATGGTTGGCGCAGTTTATCAGTAGCACACAGAAGTTTCTTGGGAGCGGTCAAGTCTGTTTATCCTCAAGATTGATCTTTTGAAACTTTAACATGAAAAGAAAGCAGCATGCCTGTCTTAAAAATAGAATATATGTGAAGAATTCTTGTTGCCTTTTTGCCATGAGATAGATGGTACACAGCAGCTCTAAACGTGAGCTCAGGAAGTGACTCAATTCCCAGTTTCCCTTCTCTGCAGAGTTCATCACACTGCTGGCTGCACTTTTTACAAGTGAAGAGAATAAAAGCAGTGAATCTGACATAATGTTTTAACTGATTAAATTGTCCTAAGAGACAAATACTTCTAAACCTCAACTTTCCAATTCACTTCCTCCAGAAAGGGAAAATTTGGGTGTAATATAATTTTTGCTTTATTGCATGCTCTTATATTATTTACAGTTTTCAGTCTTCAGTGTTTATGTATTAGAAGAATTTTAAAGAAGTTTTCCATGATACATAACAAAAGAACTTAGTCGAGTCATCAAACTTGATCAAGATGACAAACTTTCTACCTTAAATTGCATGGGCAACTCAGCAGTGAAGTGAGATGGATGAATGTTCTCGCACGCATATGGTGCCTGCAGTGGAGGAGTCTGTGGGGAGAACTGCTGAGCCAGAGAGCTGACAGATTTCCAGGATCATTTGTAAGTGGCCTTGACTCATTCAGCCTGAAACTACCTCTGACTTAAACAAAATCAGATCTCAGAATATAAAAACAGGATTAAAGGATCTGAGAACAGCTCCTTCTCTCTGGCAATGCCCTTTATTAACTTAATGCAGATTCTCTTAGCATGACTAGTACTCTTGCTAAGAAGATCTTTCAGGCCCAACTGAATTGATTCTACACTGGCAAGTTGAGAGGAGAAGAAAGGTTCTAAACCAAATGATCCAAGCAAAACTAAATAAACAACCTAAAAATTCCAAACTCTAAGCCTCAATTCTACATGTTTTAGAACCTTCCTGAAGGAACAAAGGGCTATGGGAACGCGACATGCATTTTCTTGAAGACCCTGCATTAACACCACTGCTCGCAGCTGTGCTTAATACACTCAGCCTTAGGCGTCTTCTGACATTCAAACGAGTTTCCCCTCTCGTTCCCAGCTTAACTGCTTCTTGGTACTACTTCAGTAGGGCTATCAATTCCCCCTTCCTTCCACTTATTAAGCTGTCAATAAAATCAGCACCAGTGCTACTTCATTCAAGCAGCCTTTCCTCCTCTCTGCCTACCATGGAGATCTTATCTTAAAAGCCTGAGTATTTTATGCCTGCAAATGTGGTCTATCCTACTAGTACTAAATCCTTTTTCATCCCTTACTTGAATTGATCCAGTCATTAAAAAGCAGAATCCGTGTTCTTGAGTCAATTAACATTCAGGGTAAAACTGATAAAAGCCTTAAATAGGAAGCTTTTTTCTTTTTTCATCCCAAAGGGACGTGGTACACCAACCACAGAGGACATAAGTGCAGAAAGCAGTACCCTGCTGCAAGGTGCCATCCAGTAGCCGATGGCGAGGAATGGAAGGCCCAAGGCCACCACCAGCACGACGAGACACTTGATAGCGACAGTCTGTTCCCGCAGGCCTGAGAGGTTCTCATACCAGATGGTCAAGAGCTGCTGCTGGCAGTTGGGGTGAGCCACAAACTGTTGGGACAGAGAGTTTAAGAGAGAAAGAGAGGCAAGTTACCATACCACTACCAGCGGTTCCACTGCTGCATACATGTGCATCCTAGAGATATGAATGCATATTTTTCCAGAATACAGGCATTGGAAGGGTCTAATAATATTCTTTGCTTTCCCTTCATTTTTCAAAATTGATTCAGAATGAATAGACAAACTAAAATGTAAACCAGAGGGTAAAATGGCTGTTGCCCTTAATCATAGTTCTTTTGATAGAAAGCTTCCACAATTCACCAATTCCTCTGTGGAATCTGGGTGACAGATTTTGTGAAAATGTGCCCCATCTTGCTGTCTGCCAGATTCCTTGTATTCAGTTCAAGATGGAAAAGAAAAAAATGTTACTTTGTTTACTGTAGACTATAGCTTACAGAGAAATGTGTTAAGTTTCATAAGCAAAACTTAAAATGCTACATATATTTTTAAAAATAGGTGATGTGCCCTATGTGTATGTATGTCCTATTACTGCAAATCTGCAAAAGATCTGAAAAAAAAAAAAAATAGACCTGCAGGTATCATGCTGAGTCCACGCTTGCACTGCTTCCAGAAACTGGCATCTAATGCCACCTCCCTCCTATTCCCGTAGTCTGTCCTCTTTTTTATTGCTTCCTCTATCAAAAGGTCACAAGAACACAAACATTTATCCTCAGCAGTTCTTTAACACTACAATTCTAATCAGGAAAAATGAGCAAACTATATTTCAGCCCAATCACTTGATTTTGCAAGTCATCTGCCTGCATCATTTATAGAGATTTCCTTAAGACCCTGTCCTTATTCAGGTATCAGAATGTATTTGTAGTCAGGCCCATGTAAAGGTTCCTATGCCAGAAGGTGCCTATTTGTAGCTAGATATGCCTTTTTGAGTGAACAGGTGCACCCTGTCCAAGCTTGGGAGTTTTGAAGAGTCATTCAATAAAATCAACTGTTTTTTTAAAAGGAGTTTTTAGCAACACAAAAATCAAGGAAACACTGTCTCCTAAAAATCAGAATAAACAATAACAATGAACCTGCTAGAAAGATTTTTGGGACTCTAAGAGGCAAAGAGAGCAGCTGCAGTCCCTACTTGTCAATGGGCTCCTCTTTCATTAAGCTCTAGTTAATGATTTTAACGATTCTCAGTAGCTCCAGGTAATACCTCAAATTTTTTGTCTATTTATCAAAACACACCTACAAGGAAATGAACAGGTTTCCATTTAGTTCACAGTTTCCCATCAGCAATTTTTATTTTTAAAATAGTCTCATCTGTGGAGGCTATGGAGGCAGTTTCTCCCAGATCCCTGCTCTTGTCCCCAGTGTGCACCCACCCTTGGGCAAGTCCACTGATGACCATTCTGGCTGCCCTTGTGCCAATGTGCACAAGAACTTCATGACCTATCAACGGCGGGGGGTGCATTTACAAATACTAGATTTAAATATGAAACTAAGATGCTGGACACTGCTAAGGTTGAGGGGAGGATGGATGACATGGCAACACACTGGGTACCAGGTTCACTATCAGGGAAGAAAGGGCCCGCTAGAAGCCCATACTTCACCAGTATACAACTTAGTTATGCAGCAAATCCTCTCATGTACCCCACAACTAAAATAAAATAAAATAAGAAAATATAATTGAATTTTTTGCAATAATACTAACTGGTAGAGTGGGGGTATTCAAAGTACTACAAAGAAGATGCTATCTTTTCTTGTTTGATGATTCAGTGTGAAAAAGCATATCGTTATGGACTGAATGTTTGCATCCCTCCAATTCATATTTTGAAATCTTAACTCCCAATGTAATGCTTTTAGGAAGTGGGGCTTTTGGGAGGTACCAAGGTCAGGAAGGGGGAGCCCTCGTGAATGAGATTAGAAGAGCCCAGAGCGCTCTCTAGCTTTCCTCCTACCATGTGAGTGTACAATGAGAAGTCAGCAGTCTGCAGCCCACAAGAAAGCCCTCAGCAGAACTCAACCATCCTCACATCTGACTTCAGTTTCCCAAACTGTGAGAGAGACATTTCTGCCGTTTATAAATACCTGGTCCATGATACTTTGTTATAGCAGTCATATTTTATCTTGTAGGTTATTCTCAATTCAGTAAATAAAACCCCAGATTCTGATGTTCAGTACTCATTGTTAGCTATTAAGTATATATTCTATCTTCTATCTAAGCCCAAGATTCTGTCACTTTTCCAAGGTCCTGGTTTTTGAAAACAGGCCATTGTATTCATTATTTGATTGATGATAAAATGTATACATATAATAATGGCTGAAGACTTCCTGGATCTATACGACAGTTTCCTAGAATTCTTGTTGAGAATGTCTCCAAACTTCCACTTCTGCCCCTATATTATATTTGGATCATTTCCTTCCTGCTTCACTCCTCCCTTGATAGTCTCCAAATGCCTGTCTCATTTATTCATTCTCTCTTCAAAATGATGTTGTAAGCCCCTAAGATCTAGGCAGCATATTGGGTATTTGGTTCAAGAAGATAAAAATGGGAGTATCGATGTTGCATTAAGTGATCAGCAGTCATTGTTCTAGAGTACACAGTAAGCTCCAAAAAAATTCAGCTTACTGGGTGTATTTCCTATCTTACTGATTTGACTCTTATTTGAAATAGTAATACACCACCTCATGGACACTCTCGATTCCTTTTAATCCACAGATTTTCCTCCAATGATTTAAAATCCTAGTACAAGTACACAAGGAGCATTTTAAGAAAGAAACTAAAACCAATACAATAATAGCAAGTAAAGGCAAAAAAGCGAATCCCTCTAGAAGATGAGTTTTGCTTTTTCCAATGACTTCAAATTAGGGCAGTGCCTTTATCCCCTAAAACTGTTTCACCTCCTGAAAAAAATCTCCTTATGTTACCTCACCAGTCACAGCCAGTTTGATAAAATTTGTATACTGTTTCCTAACTTGTGGACCAGCAAATTGAACTCATTGCAAAATAATACGCTTATTTGAGGTTTTCTGATTTAAAGAGAGAATGCTTGACACACAAAAAAACTCAATCGTTCAGTGGAACACAATTATCAAAGCCTTCAGAACAATTTTTTTTTCCTGCCAGATGTCTAAGAGATTATAAACTGAACCATCAATCAGGGTAGGTTATAGAAAACAATTACATTTTAAACTCAAAAAAATTTGTATTACATGGTTGTTTCATCAAATCAGCCTTCACAAGAACAGTCTTCATGCCACAATTTATACAACTTAAAAGAAAATAGTCTTGTGAATAAAAACTATTGAGCTGCTTAAATTCTGTCTTTCCCTGAACACTTTCTCCACAGAAAGTGGATAGATACACAGTGTATACTTTTATCTGTTTATATTGCTGCATGTCTCTTTTTTAGATAAATTTTCTACAGTTAAACCTAACCTACTATGGAGGAAATAGGAAAGCAAAGAAGAACTCAGAAAATGTTCTCTTCCTCTAAAGTACAGCAGATTTAATGGTCTAATAAGCTCAATATCTTCTGTCAAGAACTTTCTCACAATAGACATAACTCATCATGAAGTAGATAGGACTCTTGTTATTTCTATGGTGGGGAGGGGACTGATGTTCAGCTTCATATCCCAGACCAGGGTAGAGCTAGAGTCAGAAAAGACTTCAAGATTTTTGCGGGGGGACAAACAGTCATTATTCTAATTGGGCACAATTAATGTTTTCGCCAAAAAGCTAATTTTCTTGTATCTATCTTCAGAAAATCAAATTTCATCTTCCATTCTATTCCATTCTCATTTTGTAGAATAAGGTGAATATCTTTACAAGCAGTAATAGTGTTTACAATCCTTTCAGTTTTGTTATTGAACTTAAAGACTCTTCAAAAATGATTCTAGGATGAGAAATTGTCAAAATCCACTCCCTGTTAGAAAGATGCAAGCATATGACTGACAATTCATCAACAGCATTGAGAATTATAATTTTTTATTTGATAATTTGAGAGGGGAAATGGCATTTATATATTTGTATATATCATTAGAGAGTCTGCAAATTTTAAATATGCTTGTTTGCCACCTGAATTTTCTTTTCTGCAAAGTACCTATTCAAGCCCTTGGCTCCAGGGATCCAGATGTTTTCCTTATAAATTTGTTTGAGCTCTTTGGATATTAAGAATAGCAATCTTTTGTAAGTTATAATTAAGAAAAATATTTTTCCCAGTTTGCCTTTCACTTCTTTGTTTATGATATTTCTGATATAGTAGAGAAATTTTAAATTGTATGTAGTCAAACTATATTTTTGCTCTGAGATTTGTTCTATTGCTTTTATATTAGGATTTCCTTTCCCCACATAATTAATAAAATTAATGGCCACATATCTCCTATTTTGGCCTTTCACAGTTTCATTTTCTCAATTAGCTTTCACTGAGTTCTATAAGGGCTGGGTGGAACAACTCATGCTTTGGTTCCTTGGAAAGACCTGAGTCTTAAATGGGGCCTGTATGGCTTACCATATACATAAAACTGGTTTTCTTGGTGGAATTATGAATAGATTTAAATAAATGTGAGTTTTTTATGTCATGGGGGTAGGGGATTTCATAACACAGAAAGTTCTTTTGAATTTCCAATGGCTTGCAGATAGCCATAGACTACTTCTGTGCCACAGTAGATAGGGTTCAATGCATCATTTTAATCCAAGAGGCAGTTTTGCCTGGGGACTAGAAGTGATATGGTGGAAAAGGAAGCAGCAGGAGTGGTGGGAGGTGACATTTTTCCTCTGTTGGAGCGGATATGGGTGAGTGTTGAGTGAACATGAAGAAAACCTTTGAGAGAAAGAAAGGAGGAACTAGGGGTTTTGGGGAGTTCTCATATGCATTTGTTGAATGAAGATTCCAAATCAAAGACTTTAGCTAATATTCTTTTTATAGTATAAAACAAACAAAACCAGAAAATGTTTGCAAAGTCTTAAATCTCTTTTCAGTTATACTTTTTTTCCTGGTGGTTGACTGATAGCAATTTATTACTAATGACACCTCATACATTGTAAGTTACACATCAATTTATTTTGAATTAACATGCAGGAAGATACTCTGCAAGACAGTTTGGTTAACAGAAGCACATCTGTAGATGAGCTGTCCCTGCTAATATTACACATTCAAAGCAATGTCAAAAATCTAGTGACAACCGAAATCAATTATCTCCTCTCAGATGTCAAAGAGAAGAGATATATATTGCAAGATCTGTGAATATATATCCAGTTTTCTAAAAATGGTTTACCATCAATCTTGTTCAAAATTATCTTTTACTCTCATATAGCAAAGCCTCAACTATTTTTTAAAATTTTGAATATATGGGGTATAACTCAGGGTTAGATATACAAATGTTCATTATGCTGGTACTCTTGATAAAATTCTTTGATCAATAGCATCTATTCTTATAGAGAGAAGGGCAATCTAGACAATTTAATTATCTTGTAACCAATAATTTCCTTGAAAAGTTAGTTATGTCAGTCTTTACTGAAAATCTTCACATTTGTACTATCTTATTAAGTAGAGGGGAGATCTGCTGTTAAAGGCTGACCCAAATCAGTTCTCCACATTGTGCTAGAGGGGTGTGTGTGTGTGTGTGTATGTGTGCGTGCGTGTGTGTGTGTGTGTGTGTGTGTGTGTGTGTGTGTGTGTGTAAGGAGAGAGTTTTCTCCATCCTCACTTGCTGCTAGGGTATACAAATTGGCTTGGATTCCACTGATCAGAGGCATTTGGACCACTGCAAGGGGTCATATCATAACAAGTAGGACTCAGAGCATCCCTTCTGCTGATAGGAGAGCCAGCCATCTGCAGCAGAGGCAGAATCGTTCTGTTTGGGCAACAGAAACTCCCTACCAGGTCAGCTCTGGGCCTAGTTCTGGGTGAGCTTTCTGGAAGCATAACTTAGATAAGCCTGCTTCTCTACCTCTCCTTAGAGAGAGTCCTTGACACGACTCTAAGATTCGGTGAGCTTTCCCAATATCCCTCACTAGACTTCCTCCTGCTTAAATTAGCTAGGGCCTGCTACTAAGGACTAGAACTAGTATAAGATTGATGAAATCTGTCGTTGGTGACTGAGGATCGAATTTGCATAAGAGTCATCATTCTGAGTATGATTTTTCATAGCGTAGAAATGTTATTAGCTTATATACTAAACAATCACCACGTACCACCTATGCTAATTACTTTACATGCATTATCTCATGAATCCTCAAACAAATGAATACACAGGTACTATTATTGTCCTCACTTTACTAATGAGCAGACCAAACTTAGATGGTTAGGTTATTTGCCCAAGGTCACATAGGGAACATGTGGTAGCATCAGAACTTGAACCCCTGCAGGTTGGCTCTCTAGTGCCTATACTCTTAAGCACCATGCCACACTATAAGATCAGAAGGCTGTATGTAGATTGCCCAGTCCATAAAACCAGATCTATTCCTGATAACAGCTTACTTCTTTGTGATTTATTTACTTTCCTTAAAAATACAAAAAAAAATCTCAGTTATCTAACATGTATAAGCTATCAGATTCAGGATAACTGAGGTTTTTATTATTATAAGACATCACAACTAAAATTTTCATAAATTATTCAAAAGACTCACACAAGTTACCAAACAGATACACATCAAAGATTTTTCTGTAGTAATCAGAGTAAAAAATACCATAATTTTTATTTTTGGCACTAGCATGACCAAATGACCAAATCCATAGCTATGTAATCTTAGACATGCGTTTAAGCTTGGCAAACCTCAATTTCCTTATAGAATGGAAACCTTATAATCTATTTTATAAGTAAAATGAACAACATTGACTTGCTGCAAGGATTAACATAAGAATCTAAAAGTGCCTTACCAAAATGTATAAAGTAACAGATATTATTATTAATTGTATTGCAATTAACAGTTTACAGGATACTTTTGCATATCCTAATTTATTTAAATTCCAGCAAAACTCCTTTTATATGAGGAACTCAAAATTTAAAGTTTTATAACTAATCTAAGTTCCCACAATGGGTAAAATGTGGGAGGGATCAGAAATTAGACATTTAACTTGCTACTTTACCATGATTCTTCACTTAATCTCCTTCATGAAGAAAAAAATTCTTTTATCAATAGCATCTATTCTTATTATTTAAAAATATTTCCTGGAATTATGGCATAGTTAATATTACATGTTTATTCTAATATGGCACTAGATGAAAGCGGGGCCCACTCACCTTTTTTACTTCATACTTGATGGCAAGTTTGACACGACTCAATGAAGTTTTACGCCTGTGCACCTCCAGAGGCTCTGCAGATTCCAGATCTCCATTCAGAATGGCTTCTACCTCTTCCGAGTCTCGGCAGAGATCAAGCACACCCACTACAAAGTCTTTGCATTGCATGGAGAGCTTCCGATAGTCATTCTAAGAACAAGAGGTTTCATGTTTAATACAAAGAATATGCTCTCATCAAAGGAAAGTGTTTAGGGTTTGTAAGAATTAGAAAAAGGTATCCTTCCTCCGGGTAGGAAACTGCAGCCCTACCTGGATGCAAAGCTTGTTGAGTTAGATACAGGCTGGATTTCCTCCACCACCCCCCATCCAGGTTCCCTTCTACAATCAGCCCAACCATCTGAGACAGCTCTGAAAATGGGATGTACGTGATCTCACATGTGGAATCTAAAAAAAGTAAGACTCATAGAAGTGGACAACAGAACAGTGGTTACCAGAAGATGGAGGGATAAAGTGGGGAGGGAATGGGGACATATTGGTCAAAAGATACAAGGTCTCAGTTAGAAAGAGGAATAAGTATTTGAGATCTATTTGCACAGCACAGTGACTACAGTTATAATACTGTATTATATATTTCAAGAGTAAAATATATGTTAAATATTTCAAGAGTAAATTACAGATATCTCACCACAAAAAATAAGTGAGGTGATGCATGTGTTAATTAGCTTGATTTAATCATTTTACATTGTATATGTATATCAAAATGTCACATGGTACCCCATAAATATTTATAATTATTATTTGTCAATTAAACATTTAAAAAATATTTACTAAAAAAACTATATGCACCTAAGTCAGTGATTTGTATCAAGCGATGTTGGCTAAACACCATTGCTGAAAGACCAAAAGATTAGAAAGTTTTATCACTTTTGTACAAACAAAAGATCTTTTATTTTTTTTATTTTTTTATTTTTGAGTTAGAGGCTCACTCTGTCGCCCAGACTGGAGTGCAGTGGTTGCTCTCGGCCACTGCAGCCTCGACCTGCTGGGCTCTGGCGATCCTTCTGCCTCAGCCTTCCAAGTAGCTGGAACTACACACGCACGCTACCACACCCAGCTAATTTTTTGATTTATTGTAGAGATGAGGGCTCGCCAAGTTGCCCAGGCGGGTCTCGAACCCACAGGCTCAGGCAATCCACTCACCTCAGCCTCCCAAAGCACGGGATTACAGGCTGAGCCACCAAGCCCAGCTCAAACAACAGATCTTTTAAAGCCAGAGTAAAACTATCTCTATAGTGGAAATTTTTCTAAAATGGCAGTTTGACACAGAATATATCTATATGTGATGTAAAATTTGTCAGAATCAAAATGATATCAACTGTGTTAAAAACAAAACAAAACCAAAAAAACCCTGACAAATGGGCCAGGAAAGGCATAAGCACAAGAACTACCACAAAAAATTCTGCGAAAACTGCAACCTTGCACAAAGATCATTGCAGCCTCGCACAAAAAATACTTTCTCCAAAGAACATTTGTCTGTCCATCCTTGGACTGGTACCACCTTTGTTACTGATATTTGTAGCCACAGATTATTATCTCAAAACAATTATGTGAGCCTTCTCATGTTTCTTTCAAAAACTTTGTCTTCCTTTACCTCCCTGAATAGTTTACTATGGCACACTTATTAGAATTGCAGTGTCCTATTCCTGAATAAATGTCATTTTCTTTTAGAGAGCCTCTCTCTGTTATTTGGGTTGACAGTGAAAATAACTTGTCCAGTTTACTATTTCTTGCCTTGTTGGAGACACTGTTTCTCAAAGTGCAACCCTCAGACCAGCAACGTCAACAGCATCCCGGAATGTGTTAGAAATGCAAATTTTCAGACCCCACCCCAATAGTCCTGATTTGGAAGCTAAGGAAGAGCCCAGCCATCTGTTTTAACACATTCTCCAGGTGATTCTGACACATGTTAGTGTTCAAGAATGACTGGTCTACAGAGAATATAGAGAGGTAGATAGATATCCACCCCCAGCTGTTAAGAGAGGTGCTTTCTTTCTTGTTTGTCTGAAGGGCATATTATCATACACTGAATAAGTAGAAGGAGAGAAATGTCTGATTATATGTCATTGAACTCTTAAGGGTTACAGAATATCAATACCTGGGAGAAAAATTTCCAGGCCACTGGAACTAACACCTTGCTAAAAATAACCTGTGAATCTTTAATTCATTTGCATATTTATATAGTGCCATGGACTGGTGTAAGGAAGTCAGCTGGTAGCATGCCTACTCCCGTCTGAATGGAGCTTTCTTTCCTAGTCCACTGGTTCCAATCAAGGTGTTAACAACTATCTCTGGGGACAGTGTCTTACTTTCAGAAAACCCAGTTCCACTTTTATGACTTTTACTAACATTCTAGCCTGTTAGCAAACTTAACCAGATTAATAACCTGATTTGGTACACTTGAAAACAGATTCCTCATTTCAACATGTCCTGAGACATTGTACCTGTCTATATAACCAAGTGATCCTTAGAACAGCAGAATTTCTGGGTTTTCAAAAATCATACCTAAAAAAAAAAAGATGTGAAGATTTCCAATTTTTTTCCCTTTAAATAATTAATTGAATGTGACGGGCAAAACAACGTCACCAACTAAAATAAACAAGAAGAGGAGCGAGTGTTTAAAGCCTTCCCAGACTAGAATAGTTTCCATTTCCGATATCAGAAATTCAGATAAAGAACAGTTACAGTTAATCCTTTTCCTCTCATAAGGGAACAGATAAAATGAATAAAACTTCAATCTTTGGTTTCCATTCAAGTTGGTACCATGCAACTGATAAAATTAATAAAATGTTCAGTCTCTGGTTTCTATGCAGTGTCAGTTAAATATCCATCTGCCTTCCATTCCTGAAAGGCTAATGAAATATTTTATTACAGCATCCAGAAGAAGTATTAAATCCATGCCTGTTACCATATAAAGCTCCCATTTTAATACAATTTTTAGATGAAATTTCCTCATGTTATTCTTCAGTTCAGACTGTTCTGTAAGATTTGGTACAACATAGGATAGCCATTTCTCAGAAATAAAAAGAAGCTACTGTCCATACCTTGAAGAAAACTTAATACCCACTTCTGTAGCAATGCTCAAATAATGACTCATTAACTTTAAAAATTGTAAGCTGTAAATTTGCCAGTTTTAAAGAAAGCTATGTGTTTTTTTCATACCTACTGAAAGGTCAGTCAAGAAACAAAAAACTGATAACCATACAAGTTGCTAGGACAGCACTTTGTTTTTTATAACAATTTAAACATTTCCCGCTGGAAGAAGTCTGTTGCCCAAGAGCAGAAAATAATGAGAGCTGGAATAATAGTGATTTCTTTTGTTACAGTGTTTAGATACTGTTTTTTAAACATATGCAGAGCTCCCGGAAAGATGGAGTTGCTCCTACTAAGAGTTTCTCCTCACTGCAAAAGCAGCCATCCACCTAAAGTCTACACTGACTGTGAATTCCACCATGAGCTGTCAGCTGCCTCATGTACCTCACAGCTCAGACCATATGCCTGGTCTACATTTTCTAATAATTTTGTCTTAACTTAGTTTTGCTTAACGGTCTTCCTTGTGCCATTCATCCACGACCCTGGCCCTCCACAGTCAGCAGGGGGACCTACTGCACACATTACAGAGCAGTGCTTCAAAGCCAGGGGGTCTATTTGCTCAAGGCAGGGGAAGAACAATGCAGTGCAGTCCCCACCACATCTTGAATACAGGTTTCTGCACACTCCTTTTTTTTTTTTTTTTTTTTGATTTGGAGTCTCACTCTGTCGCCCAGACTGGAGTGCAGTGGCCGCTCCCGGTCACCGCAGCCTCGACCTGCTGGGCTCCGGCGATCCTTCCGCCTCAGCCTTCCGAGGAGCCGGAATTACAGGCATGCGCTCCCACGCCTGGCTGATTTTTTTTATTTATTGTAGAGATGAGGTCTCGCTGCCCAGGCGGGTCTCGAACCCGCGGGCTCAGGCAATCCACTTACCTCAGCCTCCCAAAGGCGCAGGATTACAGGCTGAGCCACCGAGCCCAGCTCTGCACACTCCTTTTAATGTGTGTGGTTTAATTGCCATTCGAATCCTTTTTCATCTTTAGGAGGAAGACTGAAATTCAACTCCAAGCAGGCTTAGTTCTGTCAGGGTTTTTCTTTAACAAAATAGTCAGGATAGTACAGTGATTGAAAGTGTAAAATCTGGCAGACAGCAGACACTCTCACTGCTGTCCTGCCCATTGTGCCCCTTGCAATGTATCTTCTCTTTAATAAATCTACCTTTCTTAATTCATTAAAAAAAAAACCCTAGAATCTGAAGTCAGACTTCCTAGTTTCTACCACTTACTAGCTGGAATTCAAGTTAACCTCTCTGACAAGAATAATCCTACCTAATATTGCTACTGTGAGGACTAATGTTTAGAACATGCTTGGTATGCCTTAAGTACTATAGAAGTGCTTCCATATTACCAGGTTATATGATATTAGATATAATACCTAAGACTGAACCCTAAGATACTCAAATCTAGGCTTGGCAAAAGGGATGTTGACTATAGCCTTTGATATCTCATTTGCAAAATGAAAGTCCTGTACAACAAGATGATTCCTAGAGTAGCTCCCTGCTGTAAAACGCTATCTTGCTTTTGGATTATATTCATTGCTTTCTTTCTTACAGCTCTAATGTAAGTTGAAACTGCTTTTTTACTTTAAGTAGAGGAAAACTTGTAGTCAAATGGCTTTTTTTTTTTTTTAAACAAAAAAAATGTGCATCATTGACTCAATCAGAACTAGGAAATTTCAATTTGCATTCTCACAGCTTTATAAATGACTGGCTTACTTGCCACTGACATTTGGAGGATGAGACCTAGAGTCCATCCTGCCCAATACTTTGTCTCTCAGAACAGCTTCAGACACAGGATCTGCACGCCTGGAACATTTCTTTAATAACCTGTCACTGAGCTGTCCTCCATTAATTCATCTAAATCTGTATCCTAGCATGTCTGACCTCTGGGGTAATGACCTTCGTGTTTTTGGCAGCATGGCTACTGTGCTCTTCAAGGAACTTTGAAAGCCACATGGTGGCTGAGGACCTTCTCTGAAGCACCTAAATGAAGGCAATTTCAGGGGTGAGATGCTAGATGTTACAGGCCATTGATAGGATAAAATAATTGTAGGTGTCTGGAAAGGGAAAATAAATCACCTCTTTTCCACCAGGGAACACTTTACCTATTTTTCATTTCAAGGGTACTTTGAGCTCAAAGTTCCCGTGGGAAGAACACAGCGAGCACCATGGAGGAGGGCAAATTAGGTTACCTGCTTCCCTCAAAAATAAGCTTCACTTCCATGGCCTTCCAGAGTCGAGGCTCCAGGTCAGTGCTACAGAAGAAAGGTTTTCTCTGTCTGTGGAGAGCCCTGACAGATGGACACACACATGGGAGGAGAGGGCAGAGAGGTGAGGGGAAGGCAGATGCAAAGGCATAACAAGGATGGGTAAGAAGAGAAGAAAAGGGCACATCCAGCTCGGGGAGGGACGCAAAGTCCCCGGAGACTGTAACTTGTAGAGCACTGTCCTCATTTTGGCTCAGAGAGGGTTATACTACACAAGCACTTTCCACATAATCCAGAAAAAGGAACTGGAGATTTAGAGGATTCTCACATATCCATATAGATACTTGGCAGCTTTATGGATATCCTCTGGAACCCAGCTGTGTTTGCTCCTCTTTTTGCCTTCTGACTTGTGATATTTCCTACCTCTGAAAGGTTATCAGAGGTGACTCTTTAAAAGTCAGAGTAGAGGAGATGCTAAGCCAGTCCAATATGGATTTAGCCAGCTTCAGGGGAAAACTATGAATAACAAATTCTCTTACCATCACTTCACTGAGATGACTTCTCTGGTCAGAATTGCAAACATCACCATCTTTAGTAAATTATTAAAACATGATCTTAGGAAATACTCCCTTTTATAGAATCTTTTGCAGACTTTAAATATACGTCGAGCAAAATGTATAAAAACCAGAGCTGTATGATACTTAAAATAGTGGTAAATAAATACTTTAAGAATTATGCTTTTATTACTGTCTCAAAATAGTAAAGTGATATTTAGAAGTGTTTTACCTGAATGCTTTTCTACTCTCTCTTAAACAGAATTTGAAAGTTTCAGCTTGTTCTACCTTAAAATAATTTTACTTTGGGTTCAAGGAAATAAAGCTTTCAACTACCACATAATGAATCTCTTAAAAGGAGTAGATATAAAGTAATACTTGTTTTCTTCTTTGTATTTTCCCACATTTTCTGAAAGTTTTTACAACACATACATGTAGCTTTTATATCAGAAAATACATTTTTTTTTAATGGTTTAACAAGTAAAATTAAGTAAGACCAGATCTCCACCAGAACAAAATGAGGGTTGATGACTCCAGGTATTTACACTTTTTTCCTAATACCTTTGGTATGAAGGCATTTTGGTCATATTCACTAAGATGACTTTAATAGTACTTTATAATTGTTCTTTTGCCATTTTTAAAAATTGGGGTCTCACTCCATAGTCCAGGCAGGGCAGTGGCACGATCACAGCTCACTGCAGCCTTGAACTTCTGGGCTCAAATAATCCTTCCATCAGCCTCCTAAGTAGCTGGGACTACAGGTGCGTGCCACCATGCCTGGCTAATTTATTTGATTTTTGTGTGTGAGACGGGGGTCTCACTGTGCTGTCCAGGCAGTCTCGAACTCCTGGGCTCAAGCAATCCTTATGTCTCGGTCTCCCAAAATGCTGGGATTATAGGCGTGAGCCACCGTGCCCAGCTTGACTTTTGATTCTATATAAAAACGTGGGCCAATGAACAGGGCATGCAAATCTAATACTACTGCAGAGAGATGGACTAGAAGCTTGCTCACTCACTCAACACACAGACCGGCAATGTCTCCAGGGACCGTGCACTCCCTTGGGAAAACAAACAAAGCTGATCCTACTTCTGTGGGGCACCCCCATGCAACTAACAGGAGGCAGAACTGAAGTCATGCCCAGCTCTTCCTTTGACCAAAACGGGGAGAAGTCGTGAGCCCAGAGCGTCACCGTAATGACAGTCCTCTGATGCGGAATACTGTGCGCACGTCCCCAAAGCGGGTCGACTGCAGCCCCCTCTGAGTGGGGGGCGGGGCAAGGTACACCAGACCCGCCCGGACGGCGCCTCCGGACCCGGGGCCCGGGAGGGCCGCAGCGGGGCCACCAGGGAGCGCGGGCGACGCCGCGGGCTCACCTTGAACTCCTTCTCGATGTTGGCCAGCTTGGCCAGCTCGTTGCTGAGCTCCAGCGCGGTGAGCACCGGGTCCTGGCTGGACAGCGACAGGTAGGCCGGGCTGGCCAGCCCGCGGTAGGCGTTGATGCGCGAGCGCGAGTGGCTGAAGGCATCGTGGCGCTGGCGCTCGGCGCAGTCGGCGCACTTGCAGAAGTAGTCGTGCGGCCGCTCGATGCGCGCGCCGCGCAGCAGCAGCATGTGCACCACCTCGTACTTGTGGCAGTGCGCCGCTAGGATGATGGGCGTGATATCCGGCGAGAAGCGCGTGCCGTCCTCGTCGTAGGCGTAGAAGTCGGCGTCGCGCAGCGCCTGCTCGCAGGGACTCAGCGTCAGGCGCCGGCTGGCGGCGAAGCCCGGGTGGCCCAGGATGGCCTCGACGATGCGCACGTAGCCCTTGCTGATGGCCAGCAGTAGCGCGTCGCCGATGCGCGCCAGGTTCTCCGTCTTCAGCAGCAGCTCGGTCACCTCCAGGTGCTCGTTGCCCACGGCCAGCTGCAGCGCGTTCTGGCCCATGTAGTCCACGCAGTTCACGTTCAGCGTGGCCGACTCCTCCAGCATCTTGCGCACCACCGGGATGTTGCCGTACTCGGCGGCGTCGAGGAAGCGCTCCTCCTCGGCCGTGAGGCTGGTGCCGCGGGCGTGGAACATGAAGGCCGGGCCGCGCACGGCCTGGCGCCGGCCCTTCTCGCGCATCGCCGTCGCGCGCCGCGAGGACGGGCTTCCCTCCATGGACCTGGGCGCACAACGACAAGAAGCCGAGACCGTCAGGGCGCGGCGCCTCCTCCCGCGGACGGGCCCTCGCTGCAGACCCGAAACTGACTTCAGTACCCGTCGGGGCTGCGGGGGCCGGGAGAGGATCCACAGCCCTCGGAGCGAGAGCTCCCCGTTCTCTAGAAAACGGCATTCAGGAGGGATAACAACAGGAACTTCCACACTCCCGAACCTCCCTATGGCCCTTGTACCTGGTAGCGGTAACCTTAATCCTGCTCTTAAAATCCTGAAAATAGAGACTAGGCTAGCAGGTGTTTGGCACCCAAGCACCGGGCTTGAAGGCTACATTTTCAAGAATTGGGCCAGAACAGGCATCTCAAGTCATTGCATACTTTTAACTAAATGAGAATCACTGACCAAAAAAAAAGTATTTAGACCAAGTATCCTCTGGCAGGATCTTAGTTTTATTATCTTTTTTCTTAAGGGGATTCCCCCCATTGCAGGAGTCATCTTTTCAAAGACATAGACAAGCTTTAGCAATTATAAAGTTCGAGGATCAACCTAGATTTATTTTATGGAAACTAACTGTGCCTTTGTAATAAGAATTGTTGAATTACCAAACTTAGAATTTTCCTCTTTAAATGGACGAGACTTGGCTTAATTTATGGTCTAAAAATCACTAGTGAAAGCACGTTTTTTGTTACAACATGGATAGAACTGGGGGCCATTATGTTAAGTAAAACAACTCAGAAACAAAGTCAAATACCACCTGTTCTCAGTGGAAGCTAAATAATGGGTATACACAGATATAGAGTGTGGAATAATGGTGACTGGAGACTCAGAAGGGTGGCACTGAGTGAGGGGAGGGGGATGAGAAATACTTAATGGCTACAATGTACATTATTTGGGAGATGGGTACACTAAAGGCCCATACTTCACCACTATGCAATATATCCATGTAAAACTGAACTTGTACCTTCTAAGATTATACAGCCTCCCCAGAAAAAAAACAAAAAAACAAAAAAAATTAGTGTTACTTTGTGAACTTGGGCACTAATTGTATATCCAGATCAACGCACACTGAAATCCTAACAGTGCTAGTTAAGATTTGACTGCATTATAAGTAATTTCATTAATTTGATGCAGGCAGTGATTTGAGTTCACATCTTAATTTCTATCATGTTAGGTAAATAATTTCATTTCCTCGAGCTTCCTTACCCCAAGTGTAAAATGGAAATTTGTAAGGTTCTCTAGATTTTCTTCACGAGCTCGTAAATAAAAAGCTTTTTCAGAAATTGTGAGTATTTGAAAAATGATTCTAAATAAACAATATAATTTTAACAGTGTGACTATCTGTAATATTTCAATGATCTGTACAATATTTTAGTGGCTATTGAAATATTGTACAAACATTGTACAAATCTACATCTTTACCCATTTCCAATATTCATTATAACTTCCTTCTAAAAATCTTTGCTCCCAAAGGTGCCAGATAAAGCTTTTTTCACATTACTGGTTTTTGAAGCAAATAAGTCAAAGTTAAAAGTGAATGGCTGGAAAAGAAAATGCTTTATTTCTATAATACATGTTCCAGAAATACCTCTAACCATTGAAAAAACCATATTTATAGAGTTAGGAGTTGAAAATTAACTAGAGAGGTCACTGGCCTCCCTGGGGGCCTGGAGGTGGACAACTAAAATTGGGAAGTTTCCCTAGTAGAAGTTACCAGTCCCCACCTCATTCTCGCTCAAGAACCTCAACCAAGAGAGAAGCACAGAAACCAGTGACAGAAGGTTTGCCGCACAGAGACTAAGGCCAAATGTGGTCAGGCAAACCTGAGTCTACAGAGGCAAGGAAACCAAAGAGGCTCCCAGAGAGGCTTGTTAATTTATGCAAGGGCAGAGAGTACTGCTACTGATCCAATCCTAACTGCTCAGTTAGTGTCAAGTGATCAACCTTTAAAAAGTAAATAAATATTTTATGTGCATACTCTTACTGGTAGCAATTTCTATAAATCATCACAGGAAGCTTTTAGTTGTAGTTCTACCTGTAGCTCTGGGAACTGGGAGTCATAGGGGAAGAAGACTGTTACCTCTCACTTATGTGTTATTACACATTGTGAATAGTTTTAACTACAATTTAAATTTTTTAAATTAAAAATCAAACTGTTTTAAAACTGTATTTCTTTTCATCCCTTAGTTGACAGAAATGTTAAAATATAGCTACTTATTAGCAACCATTACATGATAATCTTTCTGAAGTTAAATAAATGCCCTATGTTTGGCCGTTATGTACAGGGTATGATGTATGTTGTGTAGAGCAGATGCAGAGCCAGGTGATGGTGTGGGGGTTCATGTGGGAGACAAAGGGGTTGCAAGGTCGGGTTCAGGGCATGTGGTGTGTGTGTGTGTGTGTATGAGCACACATGCATGTATGGTTCAATGATTTTTAGGTAGACAAGAACTGGGAAGTAGCATTTACTGAACTGCTTAGAAGAGAACTTTGTTTCAAGATCAAAATCTATAACAAGGATTTTAAAGACATTTTGGAAATATTGTAATAAGTATGTTTTATTACTGTTAATGGTACTGATTTCATTGGGCTAATACTTTTACTATGAGGTTATGAACTGGTACTCTTCAAATGGCCAGAATTTCTGTGTTGTATAAAAGGTAAGACTGATAAGAGAAAATATATATGCCCAATATGTATGTCAGCAGAATTTCAATCTAGACTCAGAGGGTTAACTTTGGGAAAATAAACTCTTCTTCAAGTGTCACATCTTGGTGGAAAATCACTTATAAAAACCCCACCAATTCCCCCAAAAGAGACTGGCTTGAGAATACTAGGAAATGATTCTTCCATGATTTTTCAATTTGTATTTCTTAGTATTTTTAAGCTTTTTCTTTTTCTTTTTTTTGAGTTGGAGTCTCACTCTGTTGCCCAGACTGGAGTGCAGTGGCTGCTCCCGGCCACTGCAGCCTGGACCTGCTGGGCTCCGGTGATCCTTCCGCTTCAGCCTTCCAAGTAGCTGGAACTACAGGCACGCACTACCACGCCCGGCTAATTTTTTGATTTATTGTAGAGATGAGATCTCGCCTGCCCAGGCGGGTCTCGAACCCGCGGGCTCAGGCAATCTACTCACCTCAGCCTCTCAAAGGCGTGGGATCACAGGCTGAGCCACCGAGCCTGGCAGTTTTTTCTTAATATTTCTTCTTCTTTCAGAACCTATACCTTTATACTGTATATTGAACTGAAATGTGTTATTGTAGTACTGCACAACCCAAGTCACATGAGTCATTTTTGTCTTTAAAACTTAACACTAAGTGTGAAGTCAGATATCTCAATTAGAACAAATTATAAAATTAAACTTCTATTTCAAAATAAAAGAGCTGAATTAATGCCACTTATCTACATAGTGAATTCATAAAGGAAGTGTCTTTTTAAAAAAAACTTTCCTTATGGTACTAAGATAAATTTCATTAATCTGGACTGATGGAATGGTATGAATCAACATTCATATCAGCCACAATGCATAAACATGGACCCAATGTCAGCTGGACTTGACAATGCATCTCTTCCAGCATGAGAAATAAGGAAGGAATGTGGGTGAATGGGAGACAATGCTTAGCAATGCTCTAGTGATGCTAAACTCATTTTGCCAGGAATTTTCCTAACTTCATATCCCCATCCAGCAAGTCAACTCATTCAGCACAGCAGGAGTACATTCTGCGAGGACTTCCATCTGGTAAAAGCACTGGAGTACCACTTACCTAAAATCTATGAGGATCATATTTAAGCACCTTTGTGTCTGATATGGATGACTAGTACTATCTGACTGCTATGGATTGCATTGTGTCTCTACAAAGTTCATATGTTGAAGCGCTAACCCTTAATGTGATAGGATTTGGAGACAGGGCCTTTGGGAGGATATTAGGTGTAGACAAGGTCATGAAGGTCCTTATGGGAGCAGGAATGCCTTTGGAGGAAGACACACCAGAGAGCTGCTCCCTCCACCCTTCCACCTCCTGTGTGAGGACGCATGGAGAAAGTAGCAGTCTGGAAGCCAGGAAAAGAATCTTCATCAGAAACCCATCTTAGACTTCTAGCCTCCAGAACTGTGAGAAGATATATTTCTATTTTTTAAGCCACCCAGTCTATGGCATTTCATTATGACAACCTGAACTAAACATTGACCTTATATTTTAAGGCTATATATATATTTCATGATTTTGGGGGTCTTAAAATTTGTCCAAACACTGAAGCAGATGAAAAGTTCTTTGTGAAAATATTTTGGTGTAGCCATAGGGAACCCTCTGCTCTACTCTATTTAGAAGCAAAGTCATACTCCTCAGTTTTCATAACTCTACCATCACTCTGACCTCCAACAGTGTTTTTCTAAGTGTAACCTGAGGACCATTTGCCTCAATGTCACTTGGAGTGCTTGTTACAATCGGATATCTGGGCCCCGTTCCAGATGAACTAAATCAGACTCTCTCATTGGTGGGGTCCTGGAATATGCACTTTACATGAGCTTGCTTTATAATTCTTAGGCTCACTAAGTGGTAGGAACTTCTAGACAATAACAATGGAGCTATCTTGGACCAATAACCCTGGGCCTTAAGCAGTTATCACTCTGGCCTTGTCAAAAATGAAGTTGAAATAATATATTTGAGCAGCACAGGCTAAGGGACACACATCCATTAATTCATTGAGCTTCTCTATGCTTTATTACTATTTAAAATTTGATCTCCAGGAAGCTACTTACCTAAACTACAGTAAATAAGCAACCTACAGAAATGGCTTCACCAGTGACCATTTAATGTCATGACCTTGCTTTTATGAAGAAATTATATTTTTAAAGGGTTTTTTATTTTCTCAAAAACTGCAATGAAAAAATTAAAGAGATTGTTCCTTACAGTCTTCATTATACCTTTTTATGAGGTCTTAAGTGCTAGTCAACCTAGATTTGTGTATTAAGAAATCACTCTCTTCAGATGAGATTTTGTCCTTTAATATATAGCTCTCACATTTTTTGGCTCAAGTATCCAGGAATTTCACTTAGATCTAAAAGTGCTCAATTACTATCTTATACCAAATTTCTAGCACTGGCTTTCTCCTTTTTAGAAATGATTTCTCATATAGATTTTAGACCAAGTACCCTATATTCCTCGTGTTTTAAACCTGTTTTATCTAAATTCTTTTCTTACAGAGTGTAAATACACACTCCCCCAACCCATAGGTGCTATAATTACTCACATTCCTGGATAGCTTCCCATTTTATTTATCACTGGCTGTGGAATACACCTCAGCGCCCCATAGAAAGTAGGGACTCAAAAATATCTCTCTTCAGCTGAGTTCCCAAATCTCTTCCCAGACTCTGGCCTCTCACCTAACCTCAGGTCTCACATGCACAACTATCTGTCTTGCTCTAAAATGTCCCAAATCACCTTCTCCTTTAAACCAGTTCCCTCTCCTGACATCTGTATCTCAAGCTGATTATTCATGTTTAGGAATTTCAGGGTCATCTATGACCCATCGTCTTGATTCTGTAAGTCACAAGATTCTGAAGTTTCTCCTCTGGTATGTTTCTTGCACTGAATACTTCCTTCCAATTCTCATTGCCAGCACCAGCCTCCAAATTTTTATCAAGTCATAACTGGAATGTTACAACTTTCCAGCAGAGATGGCGTGAGAGAAGGCAACTATACTTTTTTGACTACCTAGTATGCATGTAGTGTTTCAACACACTATCATATTTAATTCTTATAACAATGCTGTGAAGAAGGTATTCTTTTCTCTGTTTCATAAATAAGATACCTGAGCTCAAAGGGAATTACTCAAGGTAGCACAAAATAGTGAAATAAAGAACTGGGATTCAACCTGGAATGTTTGACTCCTATTCTTTCCAGTGTCTTACGCTGCTCCTGATTCTTCTCTTTGCTTATTTTTAATTTTTATTTTTCAAGAGGTAGGGTCTCACTACATTGCCCAGGCTGGTCTCAAACTCCTTGGCTCAAGTGATCCTTTTGACTCTGCCTCCCAAAGTGCTGGGATGACAGGCGTGAGCTACTGTGCCTAGCCCTGATTCTCCTCTTTATACCTCACAACCAACCCCAGCATCTTGCTCTTCATAAACTCTTTTACCATGTCACATTTCTCTGAAAAAAATAAAATTAGTAGCCCCCCTACTGCTTATTTCATCAGCCCAGACTCCTCTGGCTGACTTTCAGGGATGGTCACAGTCCAGCCCACTCTGCCTGGCCAATCTTCCTTCCCTTGTTCCTCAGATTTATTCTTCACTGTCTTGTAAACATAATGTTCTGCTATTTCTGAACTATCCAGGTATTCCTGAACGATCCAGAATGTCTTCTAAAAATGTATGAAGGTGCTCTTCTCTCTTGCTTTTCCAAATACAAGATTTTTGCACTGGTTGACTCAGGACACCTCTGCCTGGGGGAGGTGGAGGGGAGGTACAACACAGAGTTGGTGGGTGTGTCCAGGGGGAAGTGTAGAAGATACACTTAGAGGAGGAGGGCAAGAGAAAGGTCAGGGTAATGTTCAGACTCTTGCAAGAAAATGTGGACTTTGCAAGCAGAATTTGGGAAAAGGGAAAAGGTTTAAAGAGAAAATCGCCGATTGATTTCTCGGCTGCATCCTGAAGGGTCCTGATCAGAGTTCCCTTGTATGCTGAGAGGATAGCTCACCCAAGTCTGCAGCAAAGCCAGGAAGTAACTGCCCTGAGGGGGAAAGACATAACAGCAGGAAGGAGTCCTAATGTGGATTCAGTAAGGTAAGAAGTGCTGACTGAGGGTAGAGGGTTCCTGCTAGGCTCCTTTTATCTGGAGACCTGAGACAGCCCAGTCTAGTGTAGTGGAATGATGTGGGCAAGGTGCTTCCTCAAGCCATCCTCAGCTCCCTTGTGCTGTGGATCCTGTGAGAGAGCCAGGGAGCCTGCACCCGGATCAACACTGGTGCTGTGTACAGGACGGATGGCGCTTCAGGTCCTTGGCTCTGTAGTTCAGCTGAAACCAAGCATGCCAGGGAGTGCCTCTGGGTTTCTAACAAAGGCTAGACAGCCAAGATCCAGTTACTTCTGCTGACAAGCAGCACCCCAGGAGGCAAGAGACCTCGCCCACAGAGGACACCAACTCTTTCCCCTCACATAAGCTCCCCTCCCCCAACACCTAGATGCTACAGAAGAGCAGGGGAAAGGGTGGTTCCCGAGAACCTGAGCAATTTCATCCAAACGAGAGAGAATTTCTTTAAAAGAACATTTACTTCATAGCATCAGACAATATAAGTGAGGTCAGCCTCCCAGCCTCTCTCTGAAGTGTCTGAATGGTGGTTGACAGGCAGGCCGCAGAGACTTCAAGCACTTTTGGAGACTGGGGAAGAATTGGGAAGCAAAAGCAAAAGCCACTTCCACGCAAGCACAAGACCCGGAGAGAACTTGCCCAGTTGACCAAGTCCCTGAAAAAGTATAGGGCAAGCCTCCCTCCTTACCAACTCATATAACTGCTTAATTGCTTAATTTATGGATTGCTTAGTTCATTTGTTCTATGAGAATAAGTGTCTGTGCAGTAAGCAGAAAACAAAATTTTTAAAACAAATTTAAACCATACATTGGACATGGGGTTAATTTTTTCTCTCCTTCTCAACAGAAAGGAGGCTCAGCTTTTGTTACAGATAGAATACAGGAGCTCATGCTGCTATGCTACTAAGCTGTGAGTGCTTCCTCACTCTGCTACCCTTGCCTCAGGGTGTTCCTCTTGTTTCTAGCCCTGAACATACTCTTATTTCTACCCCTCCTCACTTCAAAGCCATCCTAACTTCCATGATCCCCTTTACATTACACCTCTGTAAACAGAGGGTCAAGTTTCACCAGGTAATGCCTATTTGACCTACAAGATTCTGTTCGTTCTGAAATGTTGAGTTGCTTGATCCTTTCTGAAACTATTCCTGACTGCTTCAGCCTGATCTTTTGTAATACTGTTAGTCTGCTCATAAATCTAGACACCGAATTTTACTTCTTCTCCTTGATTTTTGTCTTCTGTGACACTCATGTCCTCAAGTTCGAGTTCGACTGAAGATAAATGCTTCATACTTCTTGTTGTATACTTCTTATGTCATCCCTATGATACCTAGTACAGTGCTATATACATTCAAAATCACTTTTAAATTGATACTAGATCTGCAAGTAAAAAGACTTTGTCAGAATTGTAACTTCCTTAAGGTCACACTGAGTTAGAGCTCGGAGGTCCTCTACCTGGCTCTCTCTGCTTTACCATGCTGTCTCTAAGGAATAAGAAAAATGAACAATGGGTTGTAAATCAACACATCATTAGTAAAATATATGCTGAGTTTACGTGTTGGAACATTTTGGTTCTACACAGAACAGTTTCTTTTTTTTTTTTTTTTTTCTCAGACCATAGGGCATTGTTTATTTAGGGTCTTAGGTCACTGTTCCTCTTTTTCCTGTTGAAAAGAAAAATTCATCAGACTATCCAAATAACCCAGATCACCAGGTTAAACAAGAGAATATCCCTCTCTGTGCAACCCTTAAACACGGAGAATCCTTGCAAATCAAGTACTAGCCAATATTGTTGACTCACAGATTTTTTGAAAATCTCTAATGGTCCAGGGTTTGGCTATGATGGATGATTTTGCTTTAGGGATCCTCCATGTGGGGTGGTCTTCTCCAAGTTTGCACTTTGAATATGATCTTGAAGTTGTTATGTTACAGCTAGCCTTCTGCTCTCTTGATGAGCAAGGCTCTCACAAAAAAAACAGGAAGGTGGATAAGCCACTGGCAGTGAGGTCACACGTGCAATTCACATCACACACGGCTTCTCCCCACCAAGCGCTCAGAGGGAATAATGTGGGAGCACCTTGCCTTTCCTTATCAGCTTTGAAATACAAGGCACCAAGACTCACCAGCCGCCAAGGTAAAAGGCCATCATAGAGCAAATACCTGGTTACTTGTCCCTCCAAAACATGGCACTCTTTCTAGCTTGACTTTGAATAAGCTCTTCCTTTGGCCTGAATGATTTTCTACCCATTCTATGTCTAGAAAATCCTTGTTCATCTTTCAAGATGCAGTTCAAATGTCAACTTCTCTAAGACTCCTCCACTGTGCCTAGACAGAGGGAAACTTTGTCCTTGTTTGCTCTCCCCGTACTGTGGTCAGCCCACTGCTGGGCACATATCACACTGCTATTATCACTTGTTATACATCTGTTCATTTTTGCATGAAAAGAGCTGGGCATGGTGGCTCTTGCCTGTAATCCTGGCACTTTGAGAGGCCAAGGTGGGAGGATTGCTTGAGCCCAGGAGTTAGACACCAGCTTAGGCAACATAGCAAGACCCCATCTCTACAAAATACACAAAAGTTAGCTGGGCATGGTGGCATATGCCTGTAGTCCCAGCTACTTGGGAGGCTGAGGCAGGAGGATCACCAGAGCCCAGGAGGTCGAGGTTAAGGTGAGCTGTGGTTGTGCCACTGCACTCCATTCTGGGAAACAGGAAGAGACCCTAACTCCACAGAACAGTTTCCAAAGTGGCTCTTTGGATTGAATCATAAGCTCCTCAAGCACTCTGCAACAAATGAGCATTATTAGAGAAGTCATCTCAAATTCTACTGAGTTGAAGTGAAAACGTAATGAACTACTCAATCCATGTGGCAAACAAGCAAAGTAAGAATACCATCAATGTGGGCTAAATTAATGAGACTAACACCCCAAGTGTTTTGACCAAGCAGCTCACCACACTGAAGGAAGTGATAGTGTCAACTGGCCAGGATCTAATTCGTCGTTCTGTCAAAGTCAAGAAGAGCAGCCAGTGCCACAGAAGACAGGCTGTGAGAAAAGTAGGGGGTGGGGAGAGGTGTTAGAATGGCCGCCATGTTGGCTACAGTATTGGGGATGGTGATAATTGGAAGCAGGAGTAACAGTGGGAAGCAGCAGGTACTGACAAAGGACAAAAAGGTCAGAGATGAAAAATCAAAAAATAGAAAAGTTCTGTCATCCCCCTGACAAGCAGGCACCTGTCAGTCAACACAGATGCCTCTGGAGACATCTGACATCTTCACAGTAGGCCCATGTGTGTGTGGCTGGAGGGAGAGAGAATCTGACAAGCAGCTTCAATAATATCATCAAGAACACACATTTTGACCATCTCTGTTTTTAAACTTTTTAAAAGCTTTTATTTTTTGTAGAGACTGGGTCTCGCTATGCTACCCAGGTTGGTCTTAAACGTCTGACCTCAAGCTATCCTCCTGCCTTGGCCTCTCAAAGTACTAGAATTACAGGCATGAGCCACTATGTCTGGCCTTAAACATCTCTGAATATATATTTTTGTGGAGGGGAAGAAGTGGAATGGGGGACACTCTGAACTTCAGTGTCCTTTAAACGCACCAGCACGCAAGGCTAGAGAAAGGCAGCCCTTCAGTTTAACTGTCTAGATAGAGGGAACAGGGTCATAGGTGGGACCTTATACCACCTACTAATGAGCCTGCACCCACCAACCCAATGTAGAGCTCAATTACAATTACTTTATGTTAGATTGTCACAATAACAACCAAACCAGCAAATTAAGGTACTTCACTGAAGAAAGAGAAATGTAGTTTTCACTTCTGAAGATTCCTATCCTACAAAAAAAATATAGATATACCAGCACTTATAAACCCAGAGAAGTATTTAGGTCTCCATAGAAATGAATTCCCTGAGAATTTCTGTTGGTCTGTGTTATATTCAGATTTCTGTATGTATAATTTTAACAAATCTATTAGATATCTGCTAATTTTGGTAATTGCCCTAATGACCATCAGAGGCAAGAAGCGGTAGTATATTTAAGTAGAGAAACTCTGGTGTCTGTCTTCATCGCTTTCCCTGTCATTCCTTATATGAAAGCATGAGAGCTCTTTACCAGACTTCTCAGCAGCTAAAACTAGAAAAGCAAAAATACATTTAACAGTGCTAAAAGTTCCTGGGTGCAGAAGTGAGGACCCTAATCATTACCTGCATGACTTCCTGGTAATCCTTCTAATATGTATGTGCCCAAGGAAGTATTCATGTGAATGCCTTTAGAACTTAGATATTCATGCTTCCTTCCAGGAACTGTGTTTTGTGTGTACCTCTATTAAACCAATGACTGTATTGCTTTTAATTGTCTTTGTGCCTGTCTCCTCAATGATACTGTAATGTCCTTAAAAGGAAGACCTCCTGTTGTCATCTCTGCATACCTAGATTTTAGTATATGATGCTAACTATCTGTGGGAAGGATGAATAGACAGATGCAAGCATACTTGAACTGTATAATTGAAGATCCAGGGAACAGACAATTCCCTCCAGATTAAAGAATACTCTAGGTCACATTTGATAACGTGTGGAAGTAGTGGTGGAGGAAAATCAGAGTGCTTCTTCTATAAAAACGAATGTCATGAAAACTTTAATATAAATTAGCAATCAGAAGTTAAACAATCATTCTTTCAAGGCAGATTTCTGCTTACTCACAGTCACTTCTTAGTTGCACCACACAAATATTTCATTCTACATCTCTTGATTTTGACTTTACATAAAGTTATTTCTTATCATGATAATTGAGTGGCAAACAGGAGATAATCTTAGAATTAATAATCTTTAATAATTAATAATTAAGCATACCTTCTAAAACTTATTTTCACAAAGCTTTTTGAAACTAATTTTCAATATTTCAGGAAGATTAGTGACAACAGAATTAAAACTCATATGCATTTAGTCTACACTTGAATAAAAGCTGAGACAAAATGACCCTAAATAATAAAATAAAAAACCTTCTCCTGACCTAAGAGAAGTTCATATTTGACTGTTAAAGCATATCAGTCACTATCAATTATACATTATTTTAATCTTCAATGTTATTAGAAGAAAAGGGATCCAGCTTTCTATCATTACCCTCCACGTCTGAAGTCAAAAGTCTGAGACTTTCAGATGTTTGCTCCACCTCATCACCTGCAACCTAGTTTTCAATAAAGAATTCACATGCATTAGTCCTATTTGACAAAATGTATTTAACGATGCAAAGTTGGCATAGAATATTAGCACTGTTAATGCCTTCCCTTAACAGGTCACACATTTGAAGACATTTAAATCTAATTTTTTTTAAAAAGTCTAAGACCAAATCCATATTGTCAGCTATTATTTGAATAGTACAAAAAAAACAGGAGACATTTTTTTAAATAGAGGAATTTTTTAACTAGATAATTGTAGACACATATCCCTGACCCACATGCTAAATTAAAAACAAAATGCTGTAACAATCTCAATTATTCTCATAAAGTTACTGCTGAGCCACTTAGGCACAAGTGTAAAGTTGGCCATCCCATAGTCCACAACTCCAGACCCTCTGCCTAGGGCCAAACTCCTGTGTTCACCCTGCATAGACCCTTCCAGACTGATGTTATGCAATGCTGAGGGCAATATGGGGAGAAGCCTGCGAAGCAAAACTGCTGGCCAAGCAAAGAGCCTCCCTCCTTAGAAGACTACTTACTGGCCGTTCCTTGTTACTTGAGCATACTCCCTGCAGAGGGCAATTTTGATCCCAAACCAGGAAGTTCAAGGGATTTCTTCCTACCAACGGCATAGGAGTTCAGTAAACAGCTTCCTTCCTCCCACTGCATTTCCTGTGGTGTCTGAGTGCCTATTATAGACTGGCAGTAAGAGTGTATGGGATGTTGCAGGCAAAGGAGAAGCTCAATGTTTAAGAACAATTTCAAGAGAAAGAGAGAAGCACAGAGACATTTGCTATCCCAATACAGTAATGAAAAAATCCCTAAAATTCGAACTCCATCCTCAGATGATGGTCCAGCCCTAGACTGGGATCCTTTTCACCTGTGAAATTAACATAAGGAACAATCATAGGGATATCTGGCAGGGGGTCAATTGTACCTCAAGCTAGCCTCCTCTCCTCCTTCTCTCTATTCTTAGTCTTCCTACTTACATTACAAACTTTCTTAAGTTGATCTGCCATCAGTAGTAAAATTAAAATGATGAATTAATTGGATCTCATAAATGAATTAATACTAATTAATAGTTTCCTGTGTTGCTCCTCCCAAGAATAAATGCTTTTTAAAATTTCTTTGAGGAAGAGATAAGTGCTTAACCCAAAGGAGGCAAACTGTGCACAGCACAGCCCTGGAAATCTGGGGATTTCAGATGCCAGGGGCTGCTGTGAATTAGATGTCAGTCTGTAGATTCAGTCTCTTAATTTGTAAAATAAGAGACTGGACTAGATGAAATCCTTTCAAACTCGAACATTCTATTATTCTCCAAAATATTCCCTATTAGTTAAATTTAGGGAGTGTGGTACTAAGATGATTTTAGGTGGGGGTTTTATATGATCATATCACACTGTGTGGGTCACTATCTACTCCATGTGCCTAATAAAATCACTCTGAGTAGGAATATTCTTCCTTCTGCAATCTTCATTGTCATAGACCTTAAATAAATACTTAAAACACAATTGTAGGTATGTTTGGTTTCAAGATGATAGCATAAATGCCTTTCTCACCCCTTCTCCTTTCTGAAATTATCGCCCTAAAAAACAAGGAAAACAAAGAACAGCAACACAGATTTCATCTTCCATGAAACCTGGAGACATTTATAACTCCAAGCCCCACTATATGGAAAGACAAGGACTGAGTTGGAAGAACTGTAAGTCATTCAGTGGAGAGAAAGAAGTTCCAACTAGAGCCCTTGTATCAGGAAGCAAGCTGATACACCCTGCTCAGTGCCAGAGACGGCCTAGAAATTGAAGGCAAAAGAAATGTCAGAAAGTAGAGATAAGGCTGAAGCCTAAAATGAAGGAACCAGCTGAATGTCTGCATAAGGAGAAGGCAGAAGCCCTTCCCCTAGATCCCTATCCCTTAACTGATACGGTCCAGTGACAACCCTCATGCATCCCTATAAGAGAGGTGGGATAAGGAATCTCTGGAGATATAGAAACAGAGATGCTTGAGGCCCAATACGATGCTTGAGGCTAAAATACGAATAGCAAGATGGCAGCATATGAAGGAGTTGAAGTAGAGTGAAACAAGTGGACAAAAGGAAAAGGTCTTTAAAGTCTCTTAGCATTATCTAACTTTTTAAACTATATTTACATATTACTTTGACATACTACAAAAATAATTTAAAACAAACTAGGTAACAGAGTGGTAACTAGGAACAGAGTGACCCCTGCCCAGTTTCTCAATAATAACAGCAAGACTTAGTATTTCCCAATCCCTTATCTCCTGAGAAACAACGAGAAAAAACCCCCACATCTCTGAAATAAGAAAGAATGTTACGAAAAAGGAATACTCACAAGACAAGGAAGAGCTCTTAGAGATTAAAAATATAATAGCTAAAATGGAAATAAGTTCATTGAAAGAGTTAGGAGATAGAGACGAGGAAATATCTCAGAAACAACACAAAAGATGAGCATTGGAAAACAGGAGAGAAGAGATACAAAAACCAGGACATCGGTGCAGGAAGTCCAACATCCAAGCAAGAGGAATTCAAAAAAAAGGGAAGAGTAAAAATAGTGGTTAGGAAGTAATACAAGAAAACTTCCCAAAACTAAAGGACATAATCTTTAGGTGGAAAGGGTTCACCAAGTGTCCAGCTCAAGTCATGAAAAAAAAGACCCATACCAAGGCACACCTTCAGAAGAGAATTAATGAAGAGATATTCTAACAGTGTTCTTAGGGAAAAAAATTAAAGACCATATACAAAGGAAGTCAGAGGGCTCTAGAAGGGATATCTTCAGGAAAACACCACACCGTTGGAGATAACGGAATATTTAGCTAAAAAACAAGGACAAGGTGTGACAAATATTTACTCCAAGAAAAGTAATTATAAAAGAAAAGAAATGTAGTCATACTACACTATTCTGCTTAACAGTGAGCAATGGTTATATGGCCATATTAATGAAGAACTTAAATGAAATTTGAACCAGAAACTGCTGTAAACCTTATTGCAAAGGATGGGAAAGAATAAGAGGTAAATGTGAGCACAAACTCTCACCTGAGGCTACTGATAACATCTAAAATACGAATAGCAAGATGGCAGCATATGAAGGAGTTGAAGTAGAGTGAAACAAGTGGACAAAAAGAAAAGGTCTTTAAAGTCTCTTAGCATTATCTAACTTTTTAAACTATATTTACATATTATTTGGACATACTACAAAAATAATTTAAAATAAACCCTCAAAATGGTAACTCTACATTTTACAGAGCAAAATTTTTACTCTAAGGTATAAGATTGATAATATAATAAAAAGCTTCAGATTACAGAAGGTCTCAAGTCTAGCAATGTGGAGTGCTGTCCATGAAAACTGAATTTCAGCGGTGAAGAAAGCTGCCACTTCATTATTAATACTAATATTAATATTAGTCCTCCAAGTCCAGACTCCTGCCCCTAGAGTTTCAATAGTTACTTGGAGGTGCTCTGATTTCTACTCCAGGAGCAGGAGGGAGGTACTGCTTCCAATCTGATGCCCAAGTCAATACACAACACTGTTATTAATCCTACAACCAAACTAAGCCAAGACTGAAACATTTGTATAAGACCAGTGCTAACAGAAACTAACATATAGCTAGATAATCTAGGTTACAAGGCATAGTTACCCACTTTCAGTTCCCCTATCATAGAAAGCTGAGCAGCAGAAACTCTTTTATTGATGTACTAAGTAAACATTCAAAAATTACTTTACTTCTCTGTGTACCAGTTACCTCATTTGCCTATTGATGACAATAACAAAAACTGCTTTAAAGAAGTGTGATTCAAGTTAATGAGCATAAATGACAGCACGAAGTATTATCTAAACACAAATTAACTGCTTTTATTATGACTTATTTTTGGCAGCACGTCCTCTGAATAGAAATTATAGAATTCTCTTTTCTAGAAGTCTTCCTCGATTGAGGATGACATTGCTAAGAAATCTAACGAAGTTGCGCACCTGTGTTAATATGCGTAAGGACCGGTTTTTCTTATTAAAAGCAGACTCACACGTTCTCCTCTGGATCTCTTCAGCTTCTACCACGTGTGGGTCAATTCTTCTCTCTTCTTGAAACTCTTCTCTTAGGCTACCTTGCCTGAGCACCACCTCACTCCTCAAAAGTATCCTTTGCTTGCTACTCTTTCTCCCTGCCCTTGAAACAAATTTTTTCCCTCTAAAAACTAGTTTGGACTCCCATTGTTTCTCTCCTCACATTCCTTCTTGGAGTGATCTTATATAACCATTCCCACCAGACAGCAGACTCCCAAATTCTCCTGTACTCTATACTTGCATTTCCATCCTCCTGCTCAGCATCTCCATCAGAATTTTCTGAGCCTCCTTTCCTCTCCTTTTCTCCCCTCCCCTCGCCCTCCTACCGCCCTCCTCCATTCCCCGTCCCTTCCCTCCCCTTCTACTCTTTCCCCCTTCCCTCCCTTCTGCCCCGCCCCCCCCATCATGGTCTTGCTCTGCCACACAGGCTGGAGTGCAGTGGCATGATCACAGCTCACTGCAGCCTCAAACTCCTGGGCTCAAGCAATCCTCCTGCCTCAGTGCTGAGATTACAGGCATGAGACACAGTGCCTCACCTCTTTTACTTTAAAAAGAAAAGTAATTTTAAAAGAATTGTCTGAAAAATCAGATTCTCCTCTTTGCTCTTTATTCAACAATGGCATCAATAATCTTAGTTCCCGGGGTTAAAAATCACCATATAATCTCTGACTCTGCTTTCTCTTTAAACTCCTCATGGATAGTGAGCTGCAAAATTCTATGGATTCTAATTGTGTATTCTCTCTTCCAGTTCTCCCCTTTCCATCCCACCACACTACACTTTTACAGATCCTAATCTCAGCCTGAACAGATACAACAGCCTCCTAATCTGTGTCATTTCAATGCATCTTGCTCTGAGTGGCTTTGCTCAAACTATTGCTGCTTTAAAACAGTCTCCCTATTACCTCATCCTGGCGTGCAAGATCCTCCACATTAATGTCCCAAACCAACATGTCCAGACAAACCTCATTGGTCCCTATACATATTCTATGTTCCAACTAAACTGAACTAATATTTCCTAGACATGACTGGCATCTATGGGGGAGTGGGAGAAGGCTTGAATTAATGACTCACTCTGTCTCTTTGTCTTATCCTATCTATCCTTCAAGGCCCATAAACATTTTCTTGATTTCTTCAAACCTAACTTGTCCTTCTCTTCTTCGCACTTGACCCTTCATAACTCTTTGCATGTCTTTGAAAAACAGTACTTATTTACTTTAATTTATAGCAAAATTGCTAATGCCCAGTCTCATTGCCACCTCTCCATCATGAGATTTTAAACTCTTTGAGCGCAGGAAAGTTGTCACGTTCATCTTTGTGGCTTGCTGTACCTAGCCTACACTTTGCACAGACACATGCTTGAGAAATGTTTGAACTGAAATTCAGGAGAACTGAATTTCAAGTGCCTTTTTGGAGTTCACCAGATATATTTAGTAACTTAAAAATTTCAAGAATGAGGTCATCTCTCTGATGACATATTATTACTTGGTCCCAGGTTTGCAAACAATTGGGATAAAGGAAGTCTTAGTTCAAATCAGTGGTTGAATCAAGAGGTCTATCAAAGGGTTAAAAAAAATCATCTTGTTGGTGACATAGCAAATGACACTCTTCCTCTCAAGTCAGTCTGTTTAAAACTCCCAAATAGAATATTGGAACACCATGGAGCAGTTAAGTAAGCAACAAGATTACCCTGATAAAAGTGGGATTGTATCCTCAGCATCCTGCTGAATTTTAAATTCAGCTATGTTATTCTGCCTACTGAAATAACCCTGTATATCCTTCTCTGAGTCCAGCCTAGGGTTGTCGTGTTCACCTTTAAACAATGATCAATAAACACAATTATTAAACGATGGCCACATTCTGCTTAAAGGTGAAATAAAGAGCTAACCTTTGCCACAGACGTCAAGCCTCTGATGTTACCAGGTGACAGGCCGAGATAGACATGAAGATCTTGCTGCCCTACCCTCAGAAGAAATGTTTACTGATGGACAGCACCTTAAAATGACTGTGTCTTCCTCTCGACCTCTACAAAATAAGCATACCACAATATTTACGTGTTGAATTATGCAAAGTTAGCAAACAGATGGGAAGAAGCCCTATCAAGAGACAGCAAGCCTGCAATAGAATTTGTCCCATGACTGGCAAAGTGGGTAATCTCTGCTCCAGCCTTCTTTCTCAGATAAGAGTGCTCAGGTGTCCCATTTAGTTAGGATTTAGGCACAAAAAAAAAAGTAATTCTAAAAGAATCAAGCAGAGCTAGGTTATAAAAACCGATTTGGCAAAAGGAAAATGGACAATGTCTTAAAGCCTTAAGGAGGTGGGGAAGCGAGCTGGAGGCGCTTTAAACCCAAAGGATACACCTTCCTCCATTTCCTGGGCCGTTTCGACTCCACCCTCATCTTTCGCAATAACTGGACCACACGGGATGTGTCGCTCATTGCAAATCAGGACCCTTCCCGATGGGACACGCTCCCAGCCACTGGTTCTGTTTCTGTTTCCCACGCCGGGCCAGGCGCGCCAGCCCAGCAGCGCGCGGTTCGGTGGGTCGCAGGGTCCCCCGGAGGCCTCGGCCCGCGCTGTGGGCAGCGCGCGGGCAGCAGGGGGCGCTGCGGAACCTCGGTCCCACCCGGGAGACCCCCCTCCCCCGTTCCGCCGGCTACCGCCGCCCGCCGCCGTCTGACCCCCAGTTCTCTACCTAGTTCTGCGCGTTCTTCCTAAAAAAGACAGCCAGCCCTGCGGCATGCCCAGCGCGCGCGGCAAGAAAACACGGAGCGTCTCGCCCTGTGGAACGCATCACCCTCTGTGTCTTCTCCGCGTCTGGCCGCTGATGAAAGACGCCCCCAAGACCGAAATCAAGAAAGTTGCTCTTTCTCACGCACGAGAGCGCCCAGCGCTCCTTCGTTTCAGAGGCAGGCGGAGGGAGAGGAAGGGAAAGGAAGGGGGAAAGGAAGGAAAGAAAGGGAAAGCGCCGCCGGCCCCAAGCCGCCTGGGCACCGCAGCCAGAGGTACCAGTCCAGGGGCGCCGCGGCCCGGGGCCCAACCCTCTCCGGGACCTGCTGGGGGGCCTCGGTTCCAGTTTTACCCAACTGTGACTGGACCGCTGGAAGGCGAGGCGTCTGGGCAGACCTCCGCCCCACGCCCTCTGTGGCGCTCTGTCCCCTCCCTACTTCCTCGCCCTCGACGGCCCGGGGCGTCGGAGGGGACCCAAGTTCCTGGGGTGGGTGGATGGGAGGGAGTGCACACTGGCACGCCGGGGAGGACTTCGGGGTTCAGGAGCGCGCTGGGGTCTGTGCGCATCTTCCCTTCCTCGGCCTCCACGGGGCGGCTCGGGAACCCTTGGGTGGGTTTTCCGAGGGGCCCTAGCCCCGAGGCGGGCGTGTGCGCGTCCTGGGCTCTAGGGGGAGCGACTGCCCGCCGGGACGCTCGTCTGCGGGCGGCGCCGCGCGCGGGGGCCGGAACCCCGTCCCCACCGCGCACTCGGCGCCCCAAGTCCGGGGACCGAGGGGCGAGCCTCCGGCCGACGTCTGCTCCCCGAAGCCCCCCGAATCGGCCTGC
>NW_007254746.1:921411-921667 GCF_000164805.1 Carlito syrichta | reverse complement strand
AGGGCGGCGGGCCGTAGTCGTGCGGCTCCAGCGCCGAGAGCGCGGGGGCGGCTCGAGCCCCCCGTTGACGCCCCTCCAGCTTCTGCGGCGGCGCTGCGGCTCGGCGCCCTCGTCCTCGCCGTCGTCCCCCTCCTCCTCCGGCGCGGGGAAGGTCACCCTCGCCTGCTCCTTGCACTTCCTGACCTTGGTGGACATCGCGTCGGCCGCGGTCCCGGCGCGGGGGTGCTGGCCGCCCGCCCCCGCCGCGCGCGGGCCC
>NW_007254746.1:866622-921391 GCF_000164805.1 Carlito syrichta | reverse complement strand
GTCATTGAGGACAAAATAGATATAGGGTCACAATATCATCACGCGGACTAATCCCTTTAAGCAATATAAAAGATCGTAGTAATTCTTGCTGTAAAGCTCTATATGAAATTAGGTAAGTATACACTTTCTTTTTCTATCTTTGTATTTTCAACATTTTGTATATTATATTCAAAGTACGGCTCTTCTTAAGATACATGTGGTGGTGCTGGTGGTTTATAATGAAGTTTAAAAATTATAAAACTTGGATTAGGTTAACTTTATCCTTTTGTATATAATTACATATATAAAAAAGGGATATATATATCATCATACTACTCAAAAGTTGCAAGTATTTATTCATTGGTCCTCAGGCCGCGGCGCCCCTTACCCGCCCCCCGCGGCCCCCGCGGTCCCGGGCAGCCGGGGACCGGGAGGCGGGAGGAGAGCGCGGCGCGGCCCGCGGCGGAGCAGTCGGAGGCTGGGGCCGCAGCCGGACCGCCCACCATCAGCCTTGGGAGCAGCCCCCGCGGCTGTGGCTGCGACCCGGACGCCCGGGGCAGAGCGGGGCGCCGGTGCCGGGACCCGCTCTGCAGCCCGCGGCGGCGGCGCCTGCTCGGTGCCCGGCTCCGGGCTCCGCCAGCATCACTCACTAGGACAAGCGTCGTTACTCAGGGGGAGGGGGAGGGGGAGAGAATCAATTGCTTATCAGCCGGAGCCAAGAGGAGGCAGGCGGGCAGGTGAGGAGCATTGCGAGCGAAGGAACTTCCCCTCCTATCCCCTCCCACTCTCCCTTTCCTCTTTCGGAGGACCCAGATGCAAGTTTCCCAAGGAAGGGAAAAGGAGAGCCACTGACCCGTTAATTTTCCTGGAGCCGTATTTACCCCCCTTCACCTCCAAATTTGTTTCCAAAAGTGCCACTGTGTGTTACTCCATGTAAAACTTAGTTGAACCCACGGAGGCTTAAGTGCATTTCCCTCAGTGCCTTTGGAGCCCAGAATAGTCATGGTTTAATACTGATACTGCAGTTCTTTTAATGAATCTTAAAAGCATCTAACAAGATTTATATACTTTGCAAGAAAGATTTTTCAGCAAAATTTAAAGTCTTTTTAAAACTTAAGAAAAAACGCATTTTAAGATTTAAGAGCAGACATTCTGGGAAGAGTTACAGAATTTTAGTCAGGAGGAGTCCTAGGGATCAAGGAATCCTACCTTTTTTTTAGAAATAAGAAAGCCTAGGCTTAAAGGTAGGTAGGTAGTGAGAAAACTCATACTGCACCAGAAAAGTGTATTCTCCAAGACTTTCTATGGCATCTAAAAAAAACTTTCCAGCAAGTCCAACTTGGAAGAATCACAGAAATACCGGACATGCTCTGATGAGACAAAATAAAATTTATTTATTGTTAACTGTATTCAATTCTACTGTACTTTTTTGAGGAACAATGCTTCCCAGATTTATGCAGTGCACAAGTAGGAAAAGGTGTGTTTTATTAAATTGACAAGTCTATGGAAGCAGTGATATTTATATATCTGATACAGTAAAAACAAAACACGAGTAAATATTGTCTAGTGCTTTACAGTTGCAAGTACCTTTCACTTGTCAGCATGTGTGAAAGTGTTACAATTTTTACAATGTAAGTTACCAGACCCCTTCAATTCCACCTCTGAAATCTTCCTAAAGCAGGACTGACCTTCATCCAAGGCTACCCCCTCCGTCCAGGCTCATGGTCCTCCCGCCATCTAGCTTTTCTGCCCACTTCTCCCAGTCGAATTTAACTCTCCGTCCTCTTAGAGAGACCATGCTCACAGCAAGTCTGATCATGACTCTTCTCTATAAAAATCTCTGGTGGCCTCCCACTACTTTCAGGTTAAAATCCAAATTTGGCAAAGCCAGCCCTTTGTGATCTGACCCAATTTTTCAGTCTCTCCCCACACCCTCTCTCATACACATCCTAATTCCAGCTATCCTGAATTCTCACTCATCACCTGACATTCTAGTCACTTTTTCATTTCTCTGCCTTTGCCTATGACATTCCTGCCACTGAAATGCCTCTATTTCCTCACCCATCCTCCCTACATCCCAGTGAACTTCCCACAGCCTGTGGTCCTTAAGACTAGGCATACCACCGTCTTAACACTGATAACATCATATTGAAATTCACTCTGTACATGCTTGCCTCTTCTTTAAACAGTGAGTCTTTTGGGGGCAATTTGTGGTCTTGTCTATTTTGAGGCACTTGGGGACTCATCTTTTTGTCCTTACTATTTAGCTCAGTACCTGATGTGCAGGACAGGTTCAATAAATGTTTGTTGAATAAATTTGTGAAGTCTACCACTTCTTACTTTTTAAAAATTTTTGACTCAGGATCTCACTCTGTCACCCAGACTGGACACGGATCATGACTCACCTCTTGGGTTCAGGTGATCCTTCTGCCTCAGCCTCCTGAGTAACTAGGACTACAGGTGTATGCCACCACACCCAGCTAAGATAAGAAAAATTTTTATATAAAGATCAGGTCTTGCTATGTTGCTGAGGGTCTTGAACTCCTGGGTTCAAGCAATCTTTTTGCCTCGGCCTCCCAAAGTGCTGGAATTACAGACATGAGCCACCGTGCCTGGCCTACAGTTTCTTTATAATGACATTAACAAGTTTATGAACTACCTTTGCAGGGCTCTAGTTAGAAGCCTGCAAGGAAACCCTGCTGGAGTTACCAGGATTTACTATTACACTTATATTAGCTTCCTAGAGCTACCATAGCAAAGTATCAAAGACTGGGTGGCTGAAACAACAGAAATGTAATTTCTCACAATTCTGGAGGCTAGAAGTCTGAGTTCAAAGTGTCAGCACACTGGTTTCTTCTGAGACCTCTCTCCTTGGCTGGTAGATGGCCATCTTCCCCGATCTTCACATGATCTTCCCTCTGTGTCTTCGCCTTAATCTCCTTTTTTTATAAGGACATCGCTCACATAAGATTAAGGCCCACCTTGATCACCTTATTTTATTTTAATTACCTCTTTAAAGACCCTATCTCCAAATACAGTCACATTCTGAGGTACTGGAAGTTCCTTCAAATGGCTCTCAAAAAGAATGGAAGAAACCACAAAGGAAAAAGCAGACAGGAAAAGTGAGATTAAACATTTTTAAATGTCACAAAAATTTTAAAATGTAAGAAGGGCTGTCTCTAACACATTGAATAGAAAGGCACTGCTGAGCAGTAACCCTTGCACCATGGCATGGAGCTAGACTTGGCAATTTTCTGAAGGAACCAAGAACATGGAACAGGTATAATATTCCAATCAGTACACATTTTGTTTCCTCCTTAAGAATAGAAACTCTATTATAAAATGATTTTGCCTTACTTTTTAAAGTAACCTAAGTGATTAATTTTGTCAGCAGTATAAACCAATAAGATAGGAAATGCTGCATATCAGAGCAATTAAAGCCCCAAATCAGGATCCCTGAGCTTATGATATGGTCCTTAATGTTTGCCTTTCACACAGAATTTAGTGTCTTGTAAACCATCTATCACTAATGCTTACAATTCTCCTACAGGCCAAGAAGTTCTCATGCAATTTCCTGACCTGAAACATGTGTTTTGAAAATTTATTTGAGTCAGAAGTTTGGAACTTAAAATTCACTTTTAACATAGAAATAAGCTATAAGTGTTGGTTACATTTTCTGGACTGTTAGTTTCAACTTGTTTCAATGACAGCATAGGGAAATATCTAAGACCATATACTGTAGGCCAGAGACCTGAAATCAAATCCCACTTCTGCTGCTCTCAGCTTCTATGACCTTGACAAACCGACAACTTCTCTAAGCCTCAATTTTGTCCTCTGTAAAATGAAGATATAATCATAGTACCCATTTCATAGGGCTGTTATAAGGATTCTGTGTTAATAGCACTTAAAATGTGCCTGGCACATAGTAGGTACTATGCAAGTATTAGCTACTAACAACTCACTATTGTAAACTACAGAACTAACCATAGAAATCTGAAGTTTGAGTCCTGCCCTGTTTGATTTGGAGGCCACTCTATAGTAGCATTTGCTAAGTTGTATAACTGTTGACTTGCTTGTCTGTCTCTCCCCATTGGGCTATAAGTTCTTTTGGGGGCAGAGTCAGTGTCTTGTCTGACTTTGTTTTACCACATAGTGAGTGTTCCATAACTAATAACAGCAGTGGCATGTGTGGCAGCAGACATTCCATAAACTTTTGTGCAGCAGTGAAGAGGAGGAGGAAGAGACTTTCAGTCCTCTGCTTTGGGCACAGAACCAACTCCAAGTACAATCTGAGATTGGGTAGACTTTTCTTTGACATCTTTTTACTTCTCCACATCTTTTTCTACCTTACAGTGCCCGTCTCTCCTGGCTCCTATGGGCTCAGTGACATCATATTGTTTTCATCCTTCTGTGACATCATCTCTCGGGCCTGCTGTACCCTCAAGGTACCCCATGCCTTAAAATGACCTTTCCATCTCCTGCCAGTCAAAACTGCTATTCCTTCAGGGCAGCCAGTCTTGGCCAGTTATTGAAGGGACAGTGTCCTACACACATTCACACTAATGTGTGTGAATACCTAAAGTCCTTAATGCTCCAGGGATTTACATTTTCCAAGGGTTGCAATAACTCTCCATTTAGTGGAATTATTGGCTGTGAATTAAAGTGAAGTGAAAGGAAGATGCTTTTTGTAGGAAACAGCAGGGGAGAGGAGCTACCAAGTAGCAAGTCAGACTTGGGGTACCTCCCAGGTTGGGTTTCTGGCTTTCTTCTTTCCTGCTACTAAAATTATAATTCCAAACTGGTTTAAATTGGTCCCACTTCTACTCCATCAAATCTACCAATAACATTGTCAAGAAAGGCCCCCAATTTGAGGAGGGAGTAGCAGATGGGTTGGGGCAGAGCTGGGGACTTTAACTTTATTATTTTGGGAGACAATTCTCCACGAGTGCCTTGTGTTTTTAAACACCTTGCAAGCAGAGTCAGTGGCTACTTTTGTTCTGGAATATCTTTTCAAGGATGTTTGTATAGCAAACAGCCTTGGAAGACATAGTGTTCTATGGAGCAAAGCACAAATAAGTTTACTATCTAGCATTATAAAGAGAGCACGCACCCTCAAACACACTGAAGACATTCATATAAATGTATAAACATTTAGCCAGGACAGTGTGGATGAATTCAAACATTATGAGATGATCAGACTAGATGGCCTTTAAAATGTTTCAACCCTTCATAGTTTATCACTTTTGGGGGCAGTATAATCGTCCTTTAGCCTTAAAATACTTAAAGACATTACAATGATTGTAGTGTCATATCAAGATACAGACTTTCTTACTGTATAAAAGATGCAGATTGCCTAACCTCAGTGCTTTTCTCTTGTAATGCAACCCACAACATGTGCAGGTGTCATCTAGCCCTCTTGATGACACTCTGTGGGACCTGGGACTCAGGGAACTGGCACAAGTGCTGGCACTTTGGCTGTTGCTGTTGCCTTAAGTAATACACCATCCTTTCTTCCTGGCCAGGGAGTGTTGTGCCCTCTGCCAGCAGTCATGAAACTGCAGCTATCTTGCTAGCTTGCAAGTGGGGTAAAATCACAACCCTTTCACAGTTCTTGGCAATTATTACATTTTATAGATGAAAAATTCACAATTTTCTCCAGAGCAGAAATCTCCAAGAGTAAATTAGGGTCTTAAAGGGGTTGTAATAACTTTCCTGGGTGACTAAGTGCATTATTAATCTACTTTCTATGCCCAAGTACTCATTTGCATACCTGCCAGTACAATTTTTTATGTGAAATCAGTCCCAATGGGAATCAATGCTCTCTACTTAGTAAGATACAGCCTTTATGAGTGCTGGCAATGTTTTATTGACAGTCTAGAGTGGCTGGACTCCTACATTGCTACTTGAGGCTTAGGGTGCTATTGTGTTTGGAGATTTGAGGAAAAGTGGGGGCAAAGGCTTAGTATTCATCTCCTCAACCTCTCTCTGTGTGAACATGCAGAAATCAAATCTGTCTCGCTTCTATTTTTGGCAAGGTTAAAAACAACTCTACTTCATCCTAATCCCTATGATTCCTGCTGACCCTCTTCCAAAAACTAAAGACATGTTCCTCAAAGTTATATTTGTCCTTCCTTGAGGGAGCAAAGGAGTACCTATCACTTATAATAGAGAAACTGGCATAAAGTGGGTCCTATAAGTCACCTGTCAGAAAGGGAAATTGTTAGGAAAATAGAGCAGGTCAGCTTTTTCAGTCGCAGTGCTTTTACCTTTAATGAAATGAGCTAAACTGGTTTCTTATTTATATTAATCCTATCCAGGTTGAATTCTTAGGACATATTAAAAACAAGTGTAAGAGCCAGGTGTTGTGGTACATGACTGTAATCCTAGCTACTTAGGAGGCTGAGGCAGGAGGATTGCTTGAGGCCTGGAGTTTGATAGATCTGGATGAGATAGAGAGACACTGTTTCAAAACAAACAAACAAAAACCCATAAGTACAATTTTTTTTTTACGTTCCCTGCTCACAGAACCCTTTCATGTCAAATTAATTCTATACTGTATGCACAGCTCTGACAGGTTCCAAATGTACCCTTACTAAGGTCTGATTGTCCAGTAATAGAACTAAGATACCATTGTTAGTCTCCATTAATGGTTAGTGATTAACCACTTTACATTTTGTTTGTTTAAAAGCACAAGTATCTACTCAGTACCAATGGATGCATAGACCTGACTTGCTGATGTCTAAGTCTAACCAGATAAGAGGGGAAAGTGGTGTTCTCCTAAACACTGGATCTGTAAAGGACAGCTGTAAGCCATGGCCTTCCTACCCGGCATCAGCCAGCTCTCATCTTCAAATGTAACTTGTTTAGCCTGTAATTCTTTCTTTCTTTCTTTCTTAATTGTTTCTTTCTTTCTTTCTTTCTTTCTTTCTTTCTTTCTTTCTTTCTTTCTTTCTTTCTCTCTTTCTGTCTTTCTTTCTCTCTCTCTCTCTCTCTTTCTCTCTGTCTCTCTCTCTCTCTGTCTCTCTCTCTCTCTCTCTCTCTCTCTCTCTCTTCTGAATCAGAGTCTCACATGTTGCCCAGGCTGTGGTGTAGTGGCACAAGCATGGCTCATTGCAGCCTCGAACTCCTAGGTTCAAGCAATCCTTTCACCTCAACCTCCTGAGTAGCTGAGACTACAGGCACATGCCACCATGCCCAGCTAATTTTTCATAGAGACAAAATCTTGCTATGTTGCCTAGGCTGGTCTCAGTCACTTGGGCTCAAGGAATCCTCCTGCCTCAGCCCTTTCAAAGTGCTGGAATTACAGGTGTGAGCCACCACATCCGACCTGTAACCCTTTCCTTTAGGCAAAAGTGTGATGATAAAGCAGAATGAAAGAGAAATAGAAAAGACTAAAAAAAAAGTTTTCTGTTTCTCCCAATATTTACCTAAATAAATTATCTTGGAAATGTATAAAATACCTATACAAGGTGCTCAAAGGTCTTATTTTAATGCAAATTTTGATTAAAAATTAAAATTACAAGATATTTACAGAGCAACACAGAAATATGTAACTCAATTGTTAATGTTTTTGATAAGACACTGCAATCATTATAATGTCTTTAAGGATTTTAATGCTAAAGAAAGATTATGCAGTGCAGAAAATGATAAACTCTATAGGGTTGAAACATTTTAAAGGATATCTTGTGTGATCACCTTATAATGTTCAATTCCCTCTGCACTGTCCTGGCTAAATGTTCACACATATATGTTAATGTCTTCATTATGTAAACAGTTGTTAAAAACACAATTCACAGCCAGGCTCGGTGGCTCAGCCTGTAATCCCGTGCCTTTGGGAGGCTGAGGTAAGTGGATTGCCTGAGCCTGCGGGTTCGAGACCCGTCTGGGCAGCAAGACCTCATCTCTACAATAAATCAAAAAATCAGTCGGGGGAGGTAGCGCATGCCTGTAATTCCAGCTACTTGGAAGGCTGAGGCAGAAGGATCACCGGAGCCCAGCAGGTCCAGGCTGCGGTGGCCAGGAGCAGCCACTGCACTCCAGTCTGGGCAACAGAGTGAGACTCCAACTGAAACAAACAAACAAACAAAAAACACAATTCACTTGACTCTACAGATTATTTTTTAATGTAATAAATCCTTTCTTAGAAGAGATTTGGATGCTAGGAAAAAAATTTCATGATGTGACCTACATCTTAATCCAAGTGTCAAGACTGTGAGTAAAAGTCCTTATAGAGAAAGTTATTGTACTTCTTAGTAATGGAAGAAGCGTTCAAGGGAGACTTTAAGCGATGTCCATGAGGGTTCCTGGAAAGCACTGATGTCCAATACCACCTATATTTGCAAGGACGGGAAAGGTCCAATTGGACATGCAAAAATTAAATTCTGTAAACAATGGAGTCCTTATGGAAAAGTTGTGCCTTTTAAAATCAAGTCTTGTATATAATCCAGTCAGAACGTCTATTACAATTATGAGTTGAGAATGGAGACAGAGGGCAATTAATAAGGATCTACGTTGTGGTAAGCCAAAAGAAGACAGGTTTTGTCTTTTTCAGGCTATAGATTTAGGCTTGCCTGCCAAACAGAAGGTCTAAAATATAACTAGAAAGTGGAAATTTTAAATCCTGGCCTGAAGGTGATTTGCACTGGAAATGGAGCTTTGTCCAGTGGACTCTTATTGGCACCCTGTGATGGGATACTTTCTGCACAGCCCAGGAACAATAATAAAGACTTGGTATCTATAGCAAACAATACTCCTGCACACCAAAGTCTTTCGTTTAAAACTTATACATCAGTCTTGGCTACTGAACATCAAAAAAGAAGTCATTTCGTTAGGATGTTTTGCTTGTTTTGTGAGAACTTCCTCCCACTTAGTGGTTTAGTTGGCAGCTTAAAATTCTGAAATCCCTAAGGAGAGAAAGGCTTCTCACACATCAGAGAGGAGATGGCAGCCTCCCAAACCATAAATGACTCCAATTTTCCTGTAAAATCAGCTTAGTGAATCACAGGTGGATTTTTACCAAAAATGCATTGAGAGGCCTATGCCACCGATAATACCTTATTTTAAAATAATCAGCTTATCCTTGGCTAGAGACATTATACATACTGTAGCCAAACGCATTAAAGTATCAACAAAGACACCTCTGGAGATAATTCAGCAAAAACCCAATATCCAGAAGTGAGTTGATTTAGGAGGAACAATAAAAGCTCATAATGAGCAGCAAGAGTGCACTACGGATTTATGGACTGGAACTGCTCTGGGGAAAGGCTGGAATCATTTCGTTAAAATGACTTTTTGGAAAAACATATAAGATTATATTATTCACGACTTAGATCTGCTATCAGAAATTGCTTTGATATAGATGCAAAATATGCAATTGAGTCAAAAGCAGTAAAAATAAAAAATCAGCAATACCTAAGGAAATTAAAAATCCAAAGATAATATTGTGGCCACTAATGAAATAATCGTAAGTACAGAAGATGTAAGACTCATTGGAAGCAGTCATGATTGGAATCTCCACACTTTATCTCCCAGAATCTCAAATCATCATCATCATCATCATCATCATTATCATCAGTAGCAGCAGCCGTCTCTTCTACTACTCCTTACTACATAATGTGCAGTAGTCACCTGTAGGATGATGCCCTGGAAACCTAAAATAAGACCCAAATCTTTATGACCTCTCCACCTGAGCCCTTCAAGCTTTCCTCGTTGCCTCCAGAATAATGTCCTTTATTTGGCACGTAAGACCTTTGGCAGTATGGCCCTTTCTTTATCTCTCCAGCCTTAACTTTTGCTACCTTTCCTTTGAAACTTTGTGTTTGAGTTTTTGTCATCATTTGTGTTGGTGACAGAACATTAAAAACTTATGTTGGCATGTGACATAATCTCCCATACTTTATAATTAAGTAGACATAAAATCATAATATACAAGTTGAATTTTAGAGTTAAGGCTTCGTAGATTTTTCCATCTGCACAAATCAAGATTGAGATTGATCATGTATCAGTTTATTGAGCATTTTTGTAATTTAGCTAGAATGTACTTGTCTTCAAACTTTCCTGAGTTAGCAAAAATTCTTCTCTGTATTTCTTTTAAGTAACTCACTGATATGTGATAAATGATGCAGAAAATATATGCTAAGCCTTTTGTTCGCTCCATTGTTAAATGATTTAAGGCTTTGATTTTCCCGTAATCATTTTATAATCTAAGAAAAGAAATTAGTTTATTAAGACAGACATTTTTTTCTTCAGGAGAGGACATTACTTAGGATATTAGTAATTTTTCTATGTGAAAATGTAAAATATGCAATGCATAATTATACAAACCCATTTAATTCTATTCTCTGTCTTTTGTTAATCAAACATGCTCCCTTATCAGAGCTCAATCATTTGATTAACTATTAATTGTTATATGTATTTTATATGATATGAACATGAATATTCACAGTAGAATAATTTATAATTCCACGAAAAAATTAGAAACAATAGGATTTTGGTGTTCAGTAAGATTCATGGTGTTTTCATGCAAAGGAATTCTGAAAGGATGCAAAAGTCCTGCTGGAGAAGAATATTTACTGATGTGGGAAAAGTTCTTGTTCTCCATTAAGTAAAAGTTGTGGGCTATGGAACTTTATGTATAGCTTTATGCCGTATTTCCCCCCTACAAACCAACACAGCAAAAAGACTATAAGAACTTACACTTATTTCTAGGGTCAGGAAAGAGGAGAAGATGTTTAGGATTTCTGATGACTTGCAATTTTTTTCTTTAGTTTTTCTATGATTTTTCAAGTTTCTGTACTGAAAAAAGTAGAAAAAAATTTAAACCTAGCAGCTTAAATTAAAATGGTTTTATTTATTATCCAAATTAGCCAATGTTTGTTGAACACCAGTCTAGAGCAAGACACTGCAAGAAGATTTTTCCTTCTTTCTTTCTTTCTTTTTTTTTTTTTTTTGGAGTCAAGGTCTCACTCTGTTGCCCAGGCTGCAGTGTAGTAGACCCAGCCTCCTGGGCCCAGGTGATCCTTCCTCACAACCTCTCAAGTAGCTGGCACCACCTCACCTGGCTAGGTTTTTTAATTTTTTTTTTTGTAGGTCCTGCTATGTTGTCCAGGCTGGTTTCAAACTCGTGGTCTCATGCAATTCCAACACCTTGGCCTCCCAAAATGCTGGGATTATAGGTGTGAGCCGCTGTGCCTGGCAAGGAAGATATTTTTAAAAGACAATTTTTCCTGCAGCCAAGGAGCTTCCAGCTTTAGAAGATCTGGATGTAAAATTATAAAATGTTTAAAAAAAATCAATGTCAAGAATAGAAGGTTGATAAGCAACGTGTGATTAATTATAGGAGCAGTTATTGCTAGGGGAATCATTTATCTGCTTAACCTTCCTGTGGTAAATCTGATACAATATGAATCTAACCAACTCATGATTTTTCTTTCCTAGATGTGCAAAAACCATGCTATTCTCACTATTAGTGAATCATCCTTTTCTTGAGTTCATTCAGTTTTAGCAGCACAGTCTTGGAACCCCTTCGCTTATTGACTGTAAGCCAGTTTAGTAACATGTAAGAATTTTACAGTATACACTCATTGTTTCAATCTCTACCCTTTGTCTGAGATTTTCATTTAGATATAGACTGGTAAACTTTCCTCCTTCCCTAATTCCTGATATTAATTAAAAGATAGGAGAAGAACTGGGCATGGTGGCCCATGCCTATAAGGGCAGCACTTTGGGAGGTGAAGGCAAGTGGATTGCCTGAGCCCACGGGTTTGAGAACAGCCTGGGCAACATGGTGAGAGCTCGTCTTTATAATAAATCAAAAAATTTGCCTGGCATGGTGGTGCGTGCCTTGCCTGTGGTTCCAGCTACTTGGAAGGCTGAGGTGGAAGGATTGCCTGAGCCCAGCAGGTTGAGGCTACAGTGGTCGTGAGTGTGCCACTACACTCCAGCCTGGGCATCAGTTTGATTCCGACCTCCCACCACAAAAAAAAAAAAAAAAAAGGAAAAGAAAAAGAGATGGGAGAAGGGGAAAAAAGACATCTTCTTACTCTGGAGTGCTTGACATATTTTCCAAGCTATAAAAGGGAGAGTTCACTAAGCTCATCAGTCATTTAGTTGATGGATATATCTCGAGAGATAGATAGAAATGCAGCAGTACCAAAGCACAATGCTGCATGTCAGTCAGTGAAGTGGCGAGATGAAGAGGGTTGAACGGAGGGTTCCTAAATGTATTTCAAATCAGGGCCCTAGCTTTGATTTCTTTTCTTCCTCAGTATTTAACCATGTTTGTTAATTCTGCCCATGGGAAAGACGAGGGATGATTGTCATAATTCAGCAAAGCTAATTCCACTCTAAAGCAATATATTACTTAGCACTATTAAGAAAAATAGTGTTTTTTAAACCTATAATAACAGAAACTAAAAGTTTAAATTTCCCTGAATGTTATCTATGAGTAGGTAACACAAATAATTGTTGGATCACATCCTTCTGTTACATTATATAGATTTGTCCAGATTTCCTTCCTGAGTGATTTTCAAAACCATGTATAAGAATATGTTTTTCAGCCGGGCTCGGTGGCTCAGCCTGTAATCCCATGCTTTGGGAGGCTGAGGTGAGTGGATTGTCTGAGCCCGCGGGTTTGAGACCTGCCTGGGCAAGTTGGCGAGCCCTCATCTCTACAATAAATCAAAAAATTAGCCAGGCATGGTAGTACGCACCTGTAGTTCCAGCTACTTGGAAGGCTGAGGTGGAAGGATCACCGGAGTCCAGCAGGTCAAGGCTGCGGTGGCCGGGGGCAGCCACTGCACTCCAGTCTGGGCAACAGAGTGAGACTCCAACTCAAAAAAAAAAAAAAAAAAAAGAATATGTTTTTCTTCCTGGGGGAGCTTATGCACAGGATAAATTTTAGAAGTGCACAATAAAAGTGATAACAGAGTCTTAATGACATTTCTTCATGCCTGATAAGTGAGAATAATACAGAGATAAATTTTCCAAGCACTTGTGAATTATATTTAGCTAATGAAAATTTTAATTTTTCCTCCTTATTGTTGTCCTTCCCCTGCCATACCTTGCCCCCCCCATTCCTTCCCTCTTCACCTTCCTTCCTTCCTTTTCTTCCAATAATTTGCACAGCCATATTTGAAATTAAATTTCTGTAGCTACTGCTGACGAGTGTGTCTTTTCTCATCAATTTAACAAATAAAGAGGTTTATAAGTCATGTTCTCTGAGAAAAACAAATATGATTGCTAAAGAAAAACAGCAGTAATCTTCTTATTGAAATATAACTCTTTCACAGCACCTTTAAAAACTAAAATAATTCATTTGAAATCAAATAAGTATATTCTAACCAACAAATGCTTTACTCAAGTAATATATTTGGTGTAAAAATTTTTACATCCCTATTTTCCTGCAATATTGAAAAACTATTTATTTGAAGAAAAATCTTTATTAAACAATGACTTAATAACATCATAGTCACGCAAAAATTTATAAGCCTATTAAAACAAACAAAATTCTCATTTAAAAGAATAGATTATCATTTGCATTAAATACTATGTATTTTTTAAAATATTATTTATTGAGCACCTGCACCTTTCTCTACCTGAAACTAGAAATTCTGCTAGCCAAATTGTTGATAGAATAAAGATAAACATTCTCCTAAGTAATTCCCCAGTAGACACTGTCACTATTTATACTCACTTTATAGTCAGAAACTTCTGAAGCAAAATTAGAATTTTTAAAAATGACATGGCAGTTTTTCCTCTGCTACTTTTGGCCAACTGAATATTCTTGATGTTATATTTTTACCCGAAAATTGTAAGGCTCTGAATAATTACTTAGGCTCTACATTTCCAAAGGACTAAAGGAAAGAAAAAGGAAACTTTATGATCTTTCCAAGGCTCCTGCCTGCCTCACCCAGATAGGAGCACTAATACAAGGGTGTGTTGCCTGGTTCGGTTGGGCTCTGGGCTCGGGAGGAAAACTCTGCAGCAGGGTCAGGACATGAGGGCCAGCTCGGAACGCCTGGCCCTGCTCCCCGTCTACACGGCAGAGGAAGGGGGAGCTAGGAAGCAGCCAACTGACCCGCGAAGTCACAAGGTTGGCTCCTCCCTCACCAGCCTGCCCTCTCGCTCCTTTTCTTGTCACTGTCCCGGAAGGCCTGATGAGAACGGCCTCCTCTCCTTCAGCCGCCCCAAATCTGCCAAGCTGTGCCTCTTCTCACTCCCACTGCCTCCTTTCCATTGCAGGCGCCAGTCACCTCCAGCCCCCGTCCTGGTTACAGTGTCCTATTGGTTTTCCTGGCGTCCAGTGTCCATCCTCTTCTCCCTCCCCAACTTTCACTTCACTGCATTTTCTGCTTCCAGAGTCACCTTTTACCTCCAGGCCAGATGCCATCCCTCTCCCATAACCCCTTAGTAACTTCCTGCTATCTCTATACAATCCAAGTAATTTTTTTCTTTCATTTCTAACCTACCTTCCTTCCTTCCTTCCTTCCTTCCTTCCTTCCTTCCTTCCTTCCTTCCTTCCTTCCTTCCCTCCGTTCTTTCTTTCTTGCTTGCTTTCTTTCTTTCTTGCTTTCCCTCCTTCCCCCTCTCCCTTTCTCCCTTTTTCTGTTCTTGTCAGGATCTCACTGTCTCCCAGGCTGGAGTGCAGTGGCACATCACCGCTCACAGAGGCCTCTACCTCCTGTGCTCAAGCAATCTTCCTCTGTCAGCCTCTGGAGTAGCTGAGACTACAGGCCTGTGCCACCACATCCAGCCGACTTTTTTGATTTTTTGCTAGAGACGAGGTCTTGCTATGTTGCCCAAGCTGGTCTCAAACTCCTGGGCTCAAGTGATCCTTTCAGCCTCCTAAAGTGCTAGGATTACCTGCGGGAGCCACTGTGCCAGGCTTCATTCTAATATTTCAGTTCAAATAAGGATGTGATTCAATATGTACCATAAGTAATACAAAATAATATAAACAGTCTCTTCTCTCAAAGAAATTATCCTTTGTTAGACGAAATATCAATGTATTAAAAAGAATAATAATACTTATGATGTCTGAAATGATTTCATATTTATCATCTAATTTGAGCTTTATATAATTCTGTATATCTAATACTTGCAAAAGGCCAGGGACTTTTTAAAAAGGAATATTTCATATAAAATAGTGGACATTTGTAATGCATATGTAAGTTATGAAGTATCATAAAGAAATGAACCCTCATGTACCCATTTGTATGGGGTCTGACACTTAAGTCCATGATCTCATCCTAGAAAAACTGCTACATATCTCATTGCTGAATATCACTATGGTCACCTTTGAAGTACTTCCCTTGGGAAGCCATGCACCAATGCCAGCACCTAGTCCACCCATCAAAGCAATTTTGGAACTCTTTTTCTGGAATGGCCATCAGAGCTGTCATTGTATTACCCTTGACGTCCTGAATGTCATCAAAATATCTTCCTTTCAATGGAGGACTTTCTGACATCACACAACCTACCTAGGTTGGAACAAGAAGAAATTGAGACCCTAAATAGACCAGTAACAATCAAGGAAATCGACTACGTAATAAGAAAACTTCCTACAAAAAAAAGCCCTGGTCCAGATGGCTTTCCAGCAGAATTCTACAAGACATTTAAAGAGGAGCTGATACCAATCCTACTGAAGGTATTCCAGGCAATTGAAAAAGATGGAACGCTCCCCAAATCATTTTACGAAGCCAACATCACATTGATACCCAAGCCAGGTAAAGATCCAACAAAGAAAGAGAACTACAGGCCAATATCTTTGATGAACATAGATGCTAAAATTCTCACAAGATCCTAGCAAACCGAATTCAGCAATACATCTCAAAAATCATCCATCATGACCAAGTAGGCTTCATTCCTGGGATGCAAGCCTGGTTCAACATTCGTAAAACCATAAATGTAATCAAATACATCAACAGATGTCAAAACAAAAACCACATGATCATATCATTAGATGCAGAAAAAGCTTTTGATAAAATCCAGCACCCCTCCTTGATAAAAACCCTTGAACATCTAGGCATATGGGGAACATACCTCAAAATAGTAAAAGCCATCTATGAGAAACCCACAGCCAGCATACTCCTAAATGGACAAAAATTGGAACCAATTCCCCTGAAAACGAACTAGACAAGGATGCCCACTCTCACCCCTCCTGTTCAACATAGTATTGGAAGTCCTGGCTAGAGAAATCAGAGAAGAGGAGGCAATCAGGGGTATCCAAATAGGAAAAGAGGAAGTCAAGTTATCTCTCTTTGCAGATGATATGATTATGTACCTTGAAAACCCAAGAGAATCTGTCAAAAGCTTTCTTACATTGATAAAGGCCTTTGGCAAAGTCTCAGGATGCAAAATAAATGTACAAAAGACAATCTCATTTCTCTACACCAATAATAAACAAACAGAAATCCAAATAAAAAACACAATTCCATTCACAATAGCCACCAAAAAAATGAAATACCTTGGCATCTTCCTAACCAGAGATGTGAAAGACCTTTACAATGAAAATTACAAAACACTGCTCAAAGAAATCAAAGATGACACAAACAAGTGGAAAAATATCCCATGATCATGGATTGGAAGAATCAATATTGTGAAGATGTCCATCTTACCTAAGGCAATCTACAAATTCAATGCAATACCAATCAAATTACCAGCAACATTCTTCTCAGACCTAGAAAAAACAACACAGGAATTCATATGGAAACACGAACGTCCAAGAATAGCCAGAACAACCCTCAGCAAAAAATACAAAGCAGGTGGTATCACATTACCAGACTTCAAACTTTACTATAAAGCTACAATCATCTAAACAGCTTGGTATTGGTACAGGAACAGGCATACAGATCAATGGAATAGAATTGAGATTCCAGAAGCAAAACCTCAATTTCTCAACCAAATCATCTTTGACAAAGCCCCCACCACCTACCACTGGGGAGAGGAGGACCTATTCAGTAAATGGTGCTGGGAAAACTGGCTGACCACATGCAGAAGATTGAAACAGGACCCCTATCTATCCCCATGCACAAAGGTTAACTCCAAATGGATCACAGACCTAAATGTAAAACCTTAAACCATAAGAACCTTAGAAAAGGAAGCAAATACCCTCATGGAAATCGGAACTGGCATCCAATTCCTGAACAAAACCCGAAACCCACAGGTCATAAGAGAGAAGATAGACAAGTGGGACCTTATTAAACTGACAAGCTTCTGCAAAGCCAAAGAAACCATCAAGAGAGCAGGGAGACAGCCTACAGACTGGGAAAAAGTATTTGCCAACACCAGGTCTGACAAAGGCTTAACATCCTGGATCTACAAGGAACTGAAGCATACTGAAAAGAAGAAAACAAACAACCCCATTATAAAATGGGCAAAAGACATGAACAGACACTTCACAAAAGAAGACATTCGAGAAGCCAACAAACACATGAAGAAATGCTCAACCTCACTAATCATCAGGGAGATGCAAATCAAAACCACACTGAGATACCACCTAACTCCAGTCAGAATGGCAATTATCAACAACTCAAAAAATAACAGCTGCTGGAGAGGGTGTGGTGAAAAGGGAACACTTCTACACTGTTGGTGGGAGTGTAAACTAGTGCAACCTCTGTGGAAAGCAGTGTGGTGATTCCTAAAAGCTCTAAAAATCGACCTTCCATATGATCCCGCAATCCCCCTACTGGGAATATACCGTGAAGAACTCAAATCACTCTATAAAAAAGGTACCTGCACACGTGTGTTTATCGCATCGTTGTTCACAATAGCAAGAACCTGGAAACAACCATGCTGCCCATCAAAAGAGGACTGGATTTTAAAAATGTGGTACATATACACGATGGAATACTATGCAGCCATAAAAAAGAACAAAATCATGAATTTCCAGCAACCTGGATGGAACTAGAGTCTATAATACTGAGTGACCTCTCACAGAAACAAAGATCCGAGTATCACATGTTCTCACTCATATAATGAACCTTGAACATCCAATGTAATACTATAAGAAAATGACTGACGGTACTGGGAAACTATGGGAGGGGAGGGAGATGGGATTAACAGTAGCAAATATCTGCCTGGGGATGGGGAAACACCTCTTATCAATAGGGTGCCTGAATGAAACGTAATTGTATACCTGACCCTTCACTGTACCCCACAAAACCATAATAAAAATTTTTTTAAAAAAAATCTTCCTTTCAATATTTTCTATATCTTCTTACTGACTCAGCATCCTTTTCTCACCACCCTCCCATTTGAGTTTACCACATTAGCAAATCTAGTACCTACATGCCTATTTTTTTCCTGCTATAGCCATAGACTTCTTATTCTCCCTTCCTTCCAAAAAATGAACTTCTATACTTTCCTTTCTTCCTGGAGAAATCTTACGTGTCCTTTAAGCCTAGTCTAAAGTCATCTGCTCTGAAAATTTCCTCTAACTACCATGCCTCACCTCTCCTGGGGCATAATTAATTACATCCTCCCTTATACACTAATAATATTACCCTGATAGTACATTAGTGTATTGGGTGACTTGGGTAAATATCAGTCTGCCAACTTGGTATGAAATGTCAATATCTTATTTATCTGTGTTTCCCTAACGCATAATGTGGCTATTCAAGAGATTTTCTGAAAATGTAATCTAACTGTGGGAATCATGAGTACCATTTTGGTTGCCCAATTTCCAACTTACTCCTCGTAGGTATTCACTGCTCTTGGACATTGCTATCATTACAAGAGAAGATATTCTGGGCTTTAGATGTGGGCACTTGTGCATATCATTTGTCCTTCACACCAAAGAGCATTTTTTTTTTTTTAGTTGTACAATGGCATGCTCGTGGCCACTGTAGCCTCGACCTACCTGCTGGGCTCAGGTGATCCTTCTGCTTCAGCCTTCCAAGTAGCTGGAACTACAGACGCGTGCCATCACGTCCGGCTAATTTATTTTTTATTTATTGTAGAGACAAGATGTTACCAAATTGCCCAGACTGGTCTCGAACCTCTGGGCTCAGGCAATCCCCTCAGTTCAGTCTCCCAAAATGCTGGGATTATAGGCATGAGCCACAGCGCCTGGCATAAAAAGAATATTCTAATAGTGTTGTTTCTTTTGTTACACTCCTTCTATAAACAGTGTTTCAACACTTAAAAAAATAAGACTCAGCATAAAACATTATTGTAAAAAAGGCAGTAAAACAGGTAATTATTTTTATTTCATTACAAGATTGCATTAGATATGGCATTATGGGCTGCACAAATTTTCAGAATGACTTAATTCTTAGAACTTTGGAAGCTGGACAACCCCTTCGGGTCCCCTTCCACTGTGGGAGCTTCTCTGTCCTCTCAATAAATCCTGCTTTCTCACTTTAAAAAAAAAGAATTTTGAAAGCTAAGAAAGTGATATTCTTTATTTTTTAAAATTACAAATGTAATATATGAAGATATTTTAGTTGTTAAAAACTGTTTTTAGCAATATCAAAGTATTTTCAGTAATAGCAAAAGTCCCTTTCTACACCTCTTTCTCCATGGTTCAACTTTCGCCTCATGGGTACCATTATTAACAACTTAGTGGACAAATATATGGACTTTGCAGTAACCTGGATGGATTTGGAGTCTATCATACTCAGGGATTTATCACAGAAAAAAAGAACAGAGTTCCATATGTTGTCACTCATAAGATGATCTTGAACAATTATAATACTATAAGAAAGTGATTGGCAGTAATGGGAAACTGTTGGGGGGAGTGAATTGGCAGTTGAGGGAAACTGCTAGGGAAGGGAGGGGCATACTTCATTAACAGGGGTACCTGCATGATCAACGTTTGTATACCTAACCCTGAATTGTACCCCACATCTTTACAATAAAAATTAAAAAAAAAAAACAACTTAGTGTATATCATTCAAACATGGATATAGGTGTTTACGTAGATAGAGGCATTAGGTCACAATGTTATTTCCTTTCCTAGAGAGAGAGGTCAGCTTGCAGGAACTCTCCTGGTTTTTCTGTCATTAAGTATTCATTTGATGTCAGCAATAGCAAAACAAACAAGCATATACCAAGCCCAATACAAAGACCACTGGATGCTAGGATACTGGCAATGACGTTTTCATTTTGCATTGGGACAGATATTATGGAATGGGTTTGTGAGGTTCATAGGAATTAGCAAGGAACAGATAATCCTGACTCTAATGACAAAAAAAGCAATACATCATGCTTATTTATATAAAGTCATTATTCTGTCAAGTGGGGGTGATTTTTTTCACTGATCTTTTGTGGCAATTAGTTATATTATTGGTTTTTAACCTATAGAGGTATGGCTTTTGAAAGCCTCTAGATTCCTAATTACATTAAAGTAATATTTTATTTCCCATAAAATTCAGAAAGAAATCTCTGAAAGTCTATCCTCCTTTTATTAAAAAAATAAAGCAGAGCATAACTTATGATCAGGAATTAGTAAATAGAATGTGTTAAAAATATATTTGTTAACATCTTAATTGTAGCACAGAATCTTGGAAGGAACTAAAAAGGACCCTGGAGGTAACTGGGGCAAATCCTTTGCCTTATAAACAAGGAACATCAGGCTCCAAAGAGGTGGGATTTTTTAAATCTTCCTCAGCATTCTGCAGGAAAAGCCTGTACCAGGACCCAGAAGTCCTGGGTCTGAATCTCAGCTCTGCCATTCGGAGGTCATTTCCCTCTTAAACTGGGGTAAGAATAGTTATGGCATGGCAATGTAGTAAATGAGATTCGTAGATGGCATGAATAGATATACCTGCCCTAAGTAGAGCAGATTCAATCAGTGTTTCTTTCCTTCCTCATTTTGCCTTTATCTAAGGGTACAGATCAAGGATGTAGAAAATGGGGGAGTGGGGTGGCAAAAATCTAGATTATCTGACTTGCAGGCTGGTTAACTTTCAACTAATTCCTTGAGCCAAGCCCTAATGCCTGTCAACCTCTTCATGGATGTTATTTCTGGTCTCTTAGACACACAGAAGTTCCTTCACTTTGGGTGCCACCTGTGTTCTTGGCTGAAGACAGTCCCCTTCTTCCCCTTCTATAACTTTCCGTGACCTTCAGGATAAAGTCCACCTTCTTAACGTAACCTGTAAGGACCCTGTTGATCTCTTTGTCCTCTGTGCTTGCTCTTCTCCTTAAACACTCAGATCAAGTCAAAGTGAACTCTGTCACAGGTACTCTGTTACTTCTGTTCATTTGCAGCAATCCCTCCACCTCACTCCCACCCTTCAGTAGGCAAATTCATAGCCATGCATTTGTTTGTTCCACCTTACATGCCATCCTTTCTGGGAAGTCTTACTCAACCTTGGATTTTATGTTCCTTATCACAGAACATATCCTAACGCTGTATAGTAATGGGCTATTGACTTATGTAACTCCTTCACCCAGCTATAAAGTTCCTGAATCTTGGCCAGGCAGAGTAGCTCACACATATAATCCCAGCACTTTGGAAGATTGAGGCAGGAGGATCACTTGAGGCCAGGAATTTGAGACCAGCCTGGGCAATATAGTAAGACTTTGTCTCTACAAAAAAAAAAAAAAAAAATCCTGAAAGAGACTATGTGTTATTTGTCTTAGTATCTGTAACAGCTTGCACAATACTGTACCTATAATTTCATTTTTTATTTTAAACTTCATAATTGAAGTAAAGCATTAATTCCCAAAGGACATAAATCATATATGTACAGCTTAATGAATTTTCACAAATGAAACTCTTGCTGTAGCCAGTGTCAATCAAGGAACAGAACATTAGCCCAGAATCCCTCTTTATGCCCCTTTCCAGTCATTGTTCCTCCTATTTCTAACACAATAGTGTGTTTTTGAACTTTAAATAAATGGAATCATACAGTACATATCCTCTTTTTTGTCTGTCTTCTTTTGTTCAATATTATGTTTGTAAGATTCTAAAAGATTTTTTTTTTAATGACTAATATTACAGCATCTGAGATTTCAATCAATGTATATGAGATGTTCTCCATATCACCAGTTTAGAAAGAAGGCAGCTATTCTAAGGCATGAGTGAAACTCCTCTCTAGTAGATGTAGTGACTGCTTGCTCAGCATTCTTTTTTGTCTTTCCTAGCAACAAAGTTTGGTCCAGGTGTCCATCCTTACACGTGGACACTCATGTAACTCACTCTGTGGAGAGGGCCTGAGTGGTAGTCTTGCTCCTCCTTGCCAGTGATCAGCTCAGGAATGGGAGTCTCCATTTCAACCACTGAGGCTGATATGGAGATTCTGGGAAATTGGGTTTTGGGGGGGTAACTTTTTGCCTCCTACTCCAGAAAAGCTGTCAGACGCTACCCTTTCACTCCTCTTCTAGATGTGTCATGTGTGGGCATAAGGCTTATTTTTAAAATAAAAAATGAAATTATAGATGAAGTGTTGTGCAAGCTATTACTGCTAAGGCTACCCTGTCACCTTTATCCCTGTGGATGAGGTATGGACAAAGAGGAAGACAACACCAAGAATCACAAGGAAGTATGACTAACTACAGACTTAAGTCATCCCTTAGCTTGTCCTACCTCTAAGTTTCTAGCTCTGTCATCTGGCAACTCTCATTATTGATTAATCCAGTTTAAGATTTTTACAAAAACAAAACTCAAGGCACTTTGACCTGTACATCTCCTGAGGACTCAGATGAGTACCTGGGAGGCACACTTAACTGAATGGAGGGTGGTGTGGAGCTTTGGTTTTGGAAAGGGGATGCAAATCAGGCAGCAAGGGGTGCAGTGGCCTGGGAAGGAGGGCTCCATCTGCAACATAGGCTGAGGTGAGGCCTTCGGGCTATAGTTCACCTCAGAAGTGAACTAACCAGGCACCACCCACTGTGCCTTGGGTTGCAAAGGCCCTGAGGGTGCTCTGTTGTAGACTTGAGGACCTGGGCAACTGAGGAACAGCAACATGGGGGGGTGGAGGGGACAGAGGTGTGGCATGTGCCGGTAGGGAGAGACTGTTCCTTTGTCCCTGGCGGGAGGGGGCAACAACAGTGGTGTGCCCTTAAGTGGTCCAAGGGCATTGCCTCAGAACACAGGGCTGCACTGACTGGCAGACTGCCCTATTTTGGTAGCAACACATGCAGGGTGGATGTGGAGTGAGGCACAGGGATGCCCAGCCTGGGTTTTCCCCGGCACTAGAGTGATATTAAGAGTGATGGGAGTGACAGGAAGGGCCTCTGGGCTCCCAGAGCAGTCTTTCTCTCTCTTTTGTTCCCTTCCTGGAGATAAGAGCAATTACACTGCCCACTAGTACTAAGAAGTCTTGCCTGAGGGCACTAGTATGCTCCAGTGGGAAGGATATTCAGCAGTGATGTGAGGTAGAGCTTGGTGATTTCAGCTGAATTTGCAGAGAAAACAGTTCTGCCACTCAAGCTGGGGAAATGGGACAGATCAGCTACATTTACCCAGAATATCAAGGGCACTTTGTGACTAAGGCTGTGTTGTCTGATTTGACCTTTGAGAAAAAGGTAGAACTTATACTTGAAATGATGGGGAGGATATTTCTGTTAAAGGGAACCAAAGTACCGAGGCAGAGGGCAGGGGAGTGCAAAGTAGATATAGGAAAACCTGTGTAGGTCAGTTTGACTTGGCCAAAGGGTGTGCGGGAGGTGGAAGGGTGAGTCCACTGGAAAGATAAGCTGTATCCAGGTGGAGAAGAGTTATAAATGCCTCAGAAGAAGCTTGGATATCATCCTGTAGGTAACTGAGAATAATTAAAGGATTTTAAACATTTAAGTGACAAGACTGGGGTTGGTTTCAAGATGATTAAAATCAGGATGGACTAGAATAGAGAAAGACAGAAGGTGGGGAGGCCAAGTTAGAGCCAAAAGCAATAAAACAGAGGAAAGGAAGTGAGGGCCTGAATTAGGGTTGTGGTGACAGATTGTAGAGAAACGAATTTCTGGAGGTGAGCTTGGCAGGAGCTAATATCCGACTGTGAGTACAGCATAATTAAGAGAAACTGCATCATGTCACAAAATCTGGTTCCAGAGGTTGATAATTTTTTCACACCGTGTTATATTTTTCACATAACCATCTTGCTAATGAAATGATTTCCAATTTGCAATCTATTTTGGGAGTATATTTGGAGCAAAATGAACAACAAAAAACAGAGAGATGAAGTGTTACATGCAAAAAGAATTTGAAACAAATTCCTTTCTTTCCTGGGGATAACAGTAGTACTGCTTTTGACAGTGGGACATTGTGCATCCCAGTGATGGCAATGGAAGGAGAGGTGTGTTTGGGGCTCCTTGCCCCTAAGTGTCCTTCCAACTCACTATCAAAACCTGTCAGAACTGAGTCAATGCCAAGCAATTGAGAATATATTGTTTCCAGTTTTTCAGAAGTTGGTTTGACTAGAGTGCATTCATTTTCCAAGCAAGAAAGCCAAGCTTGGAACTTGGTTCCAAAACATAATTCTCTTTAATAGTAAAGAGAAAGAATTGTGAATGTGCTCCTTAAGAATCAGATGCCAAAAAGCTTTCTTGATGATAAAAAGGTAAAATACCTTTTAAAGTAGTGTTTTCAAAGGAATGACTTCACTATCTTCTCTTCCAGAGGGAAGACCATGGAGTGCAGTGGCTGCTCCTGGCCACTGCAACCTCGACCTGCTGGGCTCTGGCAATCCTTCCGCCTCAGCATTCCAAGTAGCTGGAACTACAGGCACGCGCTACCACACCCGGCTAGTTTTTTTATTTATTTATTGTAGAGATGAGGTCTCACCAAGTTGCCCAGGCGGGTGTACCCGCGGGCTTAGGCAATCCACTCACCTCAGCCTCCCAAGGTGCGGGATTACAGGCTGAGCCACCGAGCCAGGCGACCATAGATTTTTTAATCACAGAACCCAGTATCATGATCACATTAATTGCTCAGTAAATACCTGTGAGGTACAGAAAAAGATTCCAACCAAAAGCAAATATCTAAGATAGGAAAAATCCCAAGTAGTGATATAATTTTGCAGAAGGAGAGAACTCGTCTTACTCTTGGCTAACTGGAAAATAAACAGATCTTCAAAGAAAAAAATAAAGAAGAAAGGGTATCTGCTTATTAAGGCTGTTTAGTTCACTCATTTAAGACTCAAGAGTTGGGAGTAAGGTTAGAGGGAAATCTTGGTTCCAAAGATTCTAAACAGATTTTAAATTACTCATCTCCTTCAACAATGATGGATTCATTGTTATGGACTTGTAAAGGATCACCAAGGTCCATAACGTCTTCCTCTGGAAAAGGCTAGAGCTCACAGTGACTTCTTAGTTGTGACTTTAACTGTTTATCAGGCTTTTATTTCCCCAGATTAACAGTGCTTTGTGTAATCTCAACTGATGGTTCCATTTTTGTGAAGCATAGTAATTAGAATGGCAAGTTAATCCTCAAAGATTGATCTGGACTATCTGAGTTGTATTTTACTTTATAGCAAATTCTGCACAGCACCAGAAAAGAAAAAGGGACATATAATACAGAGCAATTAGTATTACATAATAAAAATTCTCCAAAAGGAAGTGGAAATACAAGGATTCCATTTTTTATTGCATAACAAGGAGGGAAAGTGTTCAATTGCTGCAATATTTTGGAGGCAGATGGATTTTTGAACCCAAAAGATAAAGGTGATTTTATGCCTTTAAAAATTCAGTGTTTTCACTGTGATTTAAAGTGTTGTGGCCCATAGAAGCATCTTGGCAAAAGCAGGGGAAAAAAAAGAATAAAAAGCCTACTTAATTATCATGAATCTATATTTCAAGATAGGAATATAGAAGAAAGGCATAAACAACCTAAAATTCTCACTCGGACCAATTGTCTTTGAAATGCATCAGGACGTTCTCAGAACTAACTTCATCAGGTGAAGACTAGCAAAATATTACTATCCTGAGTCTGACTTAAATATCAATAATTAAAGAATAATCATTTCATTTTTTACTCTTCTTTGTATCATTCAGAAAGTTAAAAGTGAATCAGAAGTAACCTGAACCAGAAATTATCATTTCCCAAACCAAAAAAATGGATTGAGTTTTTCCTGGACTTGCTAGCTGTATTAATTAGCCATTGTTATATAACACATGACCATAAAACTTAGTGGTTTTAAACAACCATTTATGGCCAGGTGCAGTGGCTCACCTGTAATCCCAGCATTTTGGGAGGCGGAGGTGACAGGATTGCCTGAGCTCACAGGTTCAAGACCAGCCTGGGCGACTTGGTGAGACCTCATCTCTACAATAACTCAAAAAATTAGCTGGCATGGTAGGGCACACCTGTAGTTCCAGCTACTTGGAAGGCTGCTGGGATGGCCGTGAGTGTGCCACTGAACTCCAGCCTGGGCGACGGAGTGAGACTCCAACTCAATAAATAAATAAATAAATAAATAAAACAACCATTTATTTAGCTCACAATGTGGCAAGTCAAGCTGGCAGTTGGGGCTGGTCTGACCTGGATTTGTTTGTCTGTGTTCCACCATGTGACGTCTCGTTCACTGTGTTTCCAGGACTTGGCTTGTTGTATACTGGGGCTTCCTGGCTCTCCTATGCATCATATCTAATTCTCTAGCAGGCTAGCTAGAGTTTTGCTTATGTTGGAGACAGGGGCCCCAAAGAGAAAGTGGAAGCACGCAAAGGTTGTTGAAGCCTAGACTTACAACCAGCAGCAGTTCACTTCTGCTGGGTTCTATCAGTCAAAACAAGGCCCCTCAAATTCAAGATGTAGGAAACAGACTGTACTTCTTGATGGGAAGAGATGCAAAGCCACATTCAAAAGGCGTGGACACAGGGAGGCTGCTAATTGACCACCAAGTGATCAGGCCACCATTCTAAAAACTCTTTTAACACTTTAAGACATTTATTAAACAAATGTGTTTTTTATTCCTGTTTTACCAAAATTTCTTATTCAGGAATGAATATTGAATTTTATTAAATGCCTTTAAAAAATTTTTTTAGATTAGAAAATATAGTTTATTTAGAAAGTAAATTAGAGAGTGAGAGAGAGAGGAGATTCACCTCCCCAAGGTAGCAGATAGGGTCAAAGCTAGAAAACATAGAGGCCATAGTGCAAAGAGCCATGTGGACACAGTGAAGTTTAAGAAAGCAATGGCCCCTTTTAAAATTTTTTGCATGTGTTGAGATGATGATGGGTTGGAGTTTTTCTCCTGAACCACATGGAGGGTTATCTTATCAGATTTTCTAATATCGATTCTTTCTTGTATGCCTGGAAAAAACCTAACCTGATTGTGGCTACTGGTCTACAAAAGCTTAATCTCTTTGCTAGTATTAAGATTTTATCTCTTCATGAATGATCTGTTGTTTTCTTTTTTATGCTACATTTGTTAGACTTTTGTATTAGAATTATAATCTCTGTCAGAGAAACATTTCCAACATAACAGATTTTGTCCCAAAGAGCATTATACTGCAGATTGCTAAAGATCTGACTTGGTTTTAAATTCTACTCCAAATTCCTTTATTCTTTGCTAGATGATCCACTCTGATTCCCCCCAGTTTTTCAACCTTCTCAGGACTTCAAACACACCTTTGTTTTACTTAATTATAATGTGGCAGGCAGTATTTGGCATGACTCCCAGTGATCCCCATTTCCTGGGATTTATTCCCTTATATAATCCCCTCACCTTGAATGTGGGCAGAGATGACCTGTGACTTGTTTCTACTTTATAGAACACTGCAAAGATAATGAGATGTCTCTTTCATGATGAGGTAACATATGATAATGACTTCTGCCTTGTCAACAGACTCCCTTACAAGCTTGGATGAGGCAAGTTGATATATTGGAGAGATCCACATGGCAAGGAGACAAGGGTGACCCATGGCCAACAGCCAGCCTGAAACTGGAGCCCTTATTTCAATAGCCTTTGAAGTGCTGAAATTCTGGCAACAGTCAGATTCTCCCCAAGTTCAGCCTTCGGATGAGACTCCAGCCCTGATCAAACTTTAATTGCAAGAAGCAGAGGATCTGGCCAAACCATACCTGGATTCCTGACCCTCAGAAAATTTGAGGTAATAAGTTTGTATTTTCTTAAGTCACTAAACTTGTGGTAATTTGTTAATCAGTAATAGATAAGTAATACACATTGAATCATAGATTCTTAGAGTAAGAAGAACCTAAGAAAATAAAATCTATATGGCTCAACCTTATATTCTAATGTGAATCTCCTCCAAGTGCCTGTTCATCTTGGGGAAATTATTATTTTTATTATTTTATTATTTTACCTAGGTTTCATATCTGTTTTTTCTTGTACATAATAAATCTGAAATTATTTGAAGACAATTATCTTATTTATTCTGAATCTTCTATTCTTGATTATATTGCAATGGAACTATAAACACCATGTGAATGGGAACCAGTCCTATATATTTTTGTATATCCAGTGCCTGTGACAACCCCTGGCATAAAGGAAGTGTTCAACAAATGTTAGTGAAATAAAATTGAGTTATCAATGCTAAATATTCTCAGTCTTCCAAAATCCCTTATGTAATATGGTTTTGAGCTCCCGCTCATCATATTTGTCCTCATTTTCTTGCCAAGGTGCTCATGAAAGACCTCACTGCCTAAGGTTTGCTTTAAGTAGTACAAATATATGTAGTATTGCCACTTAGAGTAATTAATGAACCAAAGATTGAAATCACTGTTCACTCATCTTGGGCTTACTGTCAAAGAAAACTGTTCTTGTTTTCTTATATGAACCACACTAAGTCCTGTCACTCCTATATTACATTTACCCTGCTTAATCTTAGTTTGTTCCATTTGTTCCACCACACCAAGAAGATGAAATTTTCTTGGGTACTAGTTTTATCACCTAAAGCAGTTTGTTTTATTACTAACTGTACATTACCTACAGATTCAATAGATTTATTCTTATAATTTTACATATGTATTGAATAACAGTATTAAGATATAGCCAAGACAAATCTATTTTTCTGGTGGCTATTAATTTACATTTTAGCATTCTTTAAATATGTCTCTTTTGCAGATTGTGGCAATGGCCTTTAAATTGTTGTCTCTATTGTTTACCCCCATAAATTCCTTCTTGACAAAGCAGGAATTTTATGAAATTTAAATCAGATTATGTCTTCCTCTCACAACTTTTTAATGGCTTTGGATTCATTAGAATGCAACTTTCTTCTTCTTCTTCTTCCTCTTTTATGAGTTGAAGTCTCACTCTGTCGACCAGGCTGGAGTACAGTGGCACGCTCACGGCCACTGCAGCCTCGACCTGCCGGGTTCAGGCAATCTTTCCACCTCAGCCTTCCAAGTAGCTGGAACTACAGGCATGCACCACCCCAGAATGCAAATTTCTTACCATGTCTACAGTCCCCTACACTATCAAGTCTCTGCACACATCTCAGCACATTGAAGATAATCATGTCACTGACTGCTATGAAGTCTGCTGACAGGTTGTTACTCTCTTGAAAGTAATTTGTCTTTTTTCTTGGGAAGTCATTTATTTATTTATTTATTTATTTATTTATTTATTTATTTATTTATAATCGGTTTCTCACTCTGTTACCTGGACTGGAGTTCAGTGGCACAATCACAGGCTCACTGTAACCTCGACCTTTTGGGCTCAGGTGATTTTCCCGCCTAGTCTCCTGAGTAGCTGTGACTACAGGTACATGCCACCACATCTGGCTAACTTCTTCATTTTTTGTAGAGATGAGGTCTCGCTATGTTGCCCAGGCTGGTCTCAAATTCCTAGGCTCAAGTAATCCTCATGCCTTGCCCTCCCACAGTGCTGGGATTACAGACATGAGTCACTGTGCCTGGCCAGAAATACTTTTTAATTTTTCTCTTTGCTTTTGGATTTTCTGAAGTTTCAATCTGATTTGTCTTGGTACTGTAGTCTCTCCTTTTCCATTGGGAATATGTTCCAAGACTCCCAACGGATAACTGAAAACAAACCTTAAACATACTGTTTTTTTCCTATACATACATACAAACCTATGATAAGGTTTAATTTATAAATAAGCACAGTAAGAGATTAACAATAACTGAACTGATCTTAGTGACCTCAGCATTCAATTATTTTTTTCTTATTAAGTCAAGAATTTTTACCTTTTTACTTAAGGGAAGCAGTTTTTCTTTGGCATATCCAAATTTCCAGCATCACTGCTCTTGTACTTTGGGGCAATTATTAAGTAAAATAAGTGATATTTGAACACAAGCACTGCAATATCACGACAATCAATCTAACAACCAAGATGAAGACTAAGTAACTAATGAGTAGGTAGCACATATGGCACGAATACACTGGACAAATGGATGAGTCATGTCCTAGGTGGGTGGGATGGAGTGGAATGACATGAGATTTCATCATGCTACTGAGGATGACATTTAATTTGAAAATTGTAAATTGCTTATTTCCGGAATTTTCCATTAAATATTTTTAGACCGTGGTTGACTGTGGGTAATTGAAATCATGTAAAGTGAAACCATGAATAAAGGGGGACCACTGTATTCATAATTGAAATTAATCAAGTTTTTTAGCTCTGTAGGTTGCAGTCTCTCATTAGTTCTAGAAAATTCTTTATGTCTTCAAGTACTGCCTATGTGCCTCTTTCTAGAATACCAGTTAAACTTATGTTAACCTAGACTTTCCAGCCTATCCTCTAATTCTCTTTCATTTTTCTCTCTATTTTCCAGTTGTTTCCCCATATAATGCTCTGGATAATTTCCCCAAACCTGTATTCCAGTTCATTAATTCTCTCTTCATCTTTTCAGGTAAATATGGTATCAAACTCATTCACTGATTTTTCAAAATTCTGGTTACCATATTTTTTTATTTCTAGATCTATTTTTTTCTCAAATCCATTTTGCCACATTTTATAGTTTTCTGTTTACTACAGATGTCTTCTACAGAAGACATTTTATATTTACTTCAACAAAGTCAGCATTTTGTCTGCCTTTGAAGTTTTTGTGGGTATGTTTGTTTATTATTTCTGCTGGTTCTTACTCAAGTCTAGTTTCCTTTGTGTGTAGGACATTGTATTTGAAAAATTATTTGTGGAAACAATTTGAGGCCCACATATGAAGGCCCACAAACCTCCAGAGAGGATTTTTGCTTTGCTTCTGCTAGTCTTTTGGGGGCACTTCCACCATATACCAAGTTTAAGTCTTGAGACAGTCATTAAATCAGGCTGTCATTCTTCTGGTCTATTTCACTTTTGGTTCATGCCTATACTGAATGTGCAGCTCTGTGGAGGAGAGCTTCTAGCTTACTGAGGGAAGGATCTTCTACTGATTCTCCACTTTGTGCCATCTCCCTTGTATAGCAAGACCAAAGCTTCTAATTTACCCAGCATGGCAAATACCTTCAGGGTAAAAGCAGTTTCTTTTCCTACTTCCCCTTTGTACCCATTTACCTTCCATTTTCACTTGGCCTTAAAAAAAAACAACTATCTTATTACCTGTTTGATGACTTTAAGAAGTTGTTTCTCTTAAGTATTTTGGTTTTTCCAGCAAGATGATTGGTTCAATACACAGGATGCTACTTCACTTTGAATTCTCACTCTGTTATTTTGTATCTGGGTACCTTTGAACAAGCTGTTTAACATTAATATTCCTTAGTTTTCTCATCATATAATGGGGATAATGATATTACCTATGCTACAGGATTACAGGTAAGAATAGTGCTGGCACAAGGAAAGTATTCAGTAAGTGTTAACTATTGTCAGTATTATACTACCTTATTTATTTCCTTTAGACCACTTACTGCTTTCAAAAATTGTCTTGTTTTTTTATTATTGTTGCTTTCTCTTCTAGTAGAACATAAGCTTCATATTTTCTTACTTATTACTGTAAATTGAAAAATATTATCTAAATTAATAAATATACTCAAGTTTTTTTACTATAAAAAACATCAGTTTTGACTTCATCTCAATAACCGACAAATTGGAAATAGGCCATTTTATGTGAAAAAACAAACCATCAAAAGTCTATACTATAGCGTATTCTTTTTTTGTTTGTTTGTTTGTTTGTTTTTGAGTTGGAGTTTCACTCCGTCGCCCAGACTGGAGTGCAGTAGCCGCTCCCGGCCACCGCAGCCTCGACCTACTGGGCTCCGGTGATCCTTCGCTTCAGCCTTCCAAGTAGCCAGAACTACAGGCGCGCGCTACCACGCCTGGCTAATTTTTGATTTCTTGTAGAGCTGAGGTCTCGCCAAGTTGCCCAGGTGGGTCTTGAACCCGCGGGCTCAGGCAATCCACTCACCTCAGCCTCCCAAAGGCGCGGGATTACAGGCTGAGCCACTGAGCCCAGCAGCATTTCCTTTTTAAAAGAGCAAATTAGAAATCCACCTTAACCCAAGAAAAATAAAAATAATTAGACCAGATTTTATAATTAAAATCCCTTGGATATACAGCACGTTATTTCTATGTTTGAACAAACACGACCTTCTTCAAATTTTAAAATGCAAGATACCTTAGTTCAAAAATCTTTTAAAATTTGCATATGTACTCATAAATATTTTCAACTTTCATTATGTATCCTAATTCAAGAATCTCTTTCTTCCATGGAACCATTATTCCATTTACTAGGATTGAGGGATGTTCAGCATGTAACTCCTTACATTACAACCTTTTGATGAAACTACTGCATTATTCATTCTATTCAGTGCCAGTGAAAGAAATGAACTGTAAACATGTCTGATTGTGAATACTTCATTGCGGATGGTGATATCATTTGACAGTTGAAAACTTTCCTATCATCTCTGTCTTCTCTTAACTCAGAGTCTCAGAATAACATGGATCATATTAGACATGGTATTGAGCTCGTCTTAAGAAATGCTCCTCACTCTCTGACTCAGACACATCTCTGTTCTGCTGTTCATGGGAGATCAGCCAGTGATTTCTTCTGCAAAGAGAGCCCAGGAAACCCTTTCCTCCAGGAAAGTCGCCTTGAGCTCTCTTTAGCTGCTTTCCAATAGGCAAACACTTGGCTCTATTGGCTTAAAACTTTTTTTAGTTAATATGGTGAGTTAATCTTAATATACAACTTTTATATTCTTTCTGCTCACAGAACCTATAGCCCTTTGCAAAGAGAAATCTAAATGTTAATACATATTTATATAGTATGCCCAGCTTTATGTAACATATTTATCCCCCAAAGTTTTATTCATATAAGATTCTTATAAATTAAATTAGAATCAAGTACACTAAGAGGTCTTTGTATTAAAAACAAAAAACAAACCTGAGATGAATTATTCTTGGGAAGCATACAGTGAAGAGAAGTGGGAGGAGATGAAATTCTATAGGTAGAAAAGGCCAAACTGTGAAGAGAACTGTATGAAATAGTCACATTCTGACTATTGCCTGACTAGCACTGTTATAATACAGCATCCTGCTGGGAGTACTTCTGTGGGTTATCTTTGCATTTCTCATGTCATCAATATATGATGATGTATGCATTAGCCCATAGAAGATAAATGAAATTGCAATATTGGAAAATCAAATGCAAATCTCGTTTTCTTTTAAGGCAATGTAGTTAAAGTCTTGAGAAAAATAATGGAACTAAATAAAATAGTCTCTAAGATTAGCTGTGTCTAAGTGAGAAGATTATCAAGAAGCTCTGAAAGAGTGAAGTAAATGTGGTGCTGGACTCCTCTACCATCATGTGAGAATGTCCCCTCCAAACTCTTATTGAAACTTAATTTCCATTGTGACAGTAATGAGAGGAGGGGCCTTTAAGAGGTGATTGGATCCTGAGGGCTCTGCTCTCATGAATGGATTAGTTCATTTATGGATTAATGGATTAGCATAGGAGGAGAACTGGTAGCTTTTAAAGAAGAGGAAGAGAGGCCTGAGCTAGCACTCTCAACCTCCTCACCATATGAAATCCTGCACCACCTGGGAACTCTCCTTCAGCAAGGAGACTTTCACCAGATGTGGCTCCTTGACCTTGGATTCCCTGGACAAGTTGGCAGCAGCACCATGTCTAGGGAGAACCTGCATCTCCAGATTCTCAATCCCCAGAACCATAAGAAATAAATTTCTTTTCATTTTAAGTTACTCGATTTCAGAGTCTGTTATAAACAACAGAATACAAACTAAGATACCCATTAAAGCATTTTATTTTTCTCATTGGTGATCAAGTGCCATCAACTGACTTGCAACAAGGGAATAACGTGATACAATTTTGTTTTATTAAGATAACTCTGAGAGTCATTTGGGTGAGGAGCTGGTAGGAAAATAACTAGAGATACAGAATCCCACTATGGAGTTATTGAAGTAGTTGAGGCAAGAAAAATAATGAGAGCCTGATGTGGGGAAAAAATGGGGAGTTCTTTGGGAGGTTGAGTTTATAGGACACCCTGAAATGCACCCTTGATGGATTGTGATGCCATTTTCTAAAATAGGAAATGCAGAATGAAGAGTAGCTTGGTGGTAGAGGAAGTAGAGTGGTTTTAGAAAGTAAGATACCAAGTACTATCTAGGACATCTTGGAGGAAGTACCTGTGAATATCCAGTTGTTCAGTATAGGTATTGGAAACGTAGGTCTGGGAGTCAGGAGAAGGGATGGAGCAGAAATAAAGGTTTGAAGATCACTGGACATGTAGGTGTAGGTCAAAGCCATGGGAATGAATGAGATAATTCAGGAATATCAGTGAAGTGAAAAGAGAAGAGGAGTGGATGTAGAACCAAGGGAGGTTGAAATGGAAGAAATGGCTGGAGAGAAAGAAAGAAAAGTGGGAGAATGTCTGTTCTTGGAGGCCTATGGAAGAATTCAAGTGCCAAAGGAGAAGAACGTTTCAGAGAAGAGAAACTGTCAATGGTATCAGAAAGTCCAGGAAGTTGAGTATTATTAAGTTTTGAAGTTTTTTTTTACTATATTTGACAAATAGAAGGCCTTCGTTGACTTTGTAAGAGTACTGGAGTAGTGAATTCAAAATGGGATTCCATTATCCCTCTTTTTCTCACCCCTTCCTCCCCTCCCTGCCTAGGCTCCAGACACTCCCTAATTCATCCCATCCTGTTTTTTATTTTAGTTTTTTTTTTTTTTGTGGTTGTCTGGATGGATTCTTTAGCACTAAAGTTCAGAGCAGAATTTCCTCCTCAAAGCAGAAAAAGAGTTGTGTGTGTAGGAAAGATGGAAGGGAGAAGAAGGTAATCAGATTATAGTCATTTAAGTAAAGCCAATTTCAAGCCCTTGGAGGAAGTCAAGTTTCAAGAGGTCTAAGCTATAGCCACAGACCAAAGGCATGAGGTTTGGAAGCAGGTTGCAACCCAAAGAGAAAGCTGGGGGAATTTCAGAGAGCTCTAGGGAGGTTTTCCCAGAATGAGGGTTTCGTAGAAGTCATTTTATAGACATGAGTCACCTTCTGTTTACCTCCAACTGACCAATGAGTATGCCAACCAATCACAACTACTATTTTTTAATTCCTCATTTACATGGTGGGAAGAAACATCAATAAATCAGAACTGCTATGTTTCAATCACTCATTTGCATGACGGGAACTGGAAAGAGGCTAACTGTGCTATAAAAATAAACTCAAACCAATGGTTTGGGACAGACACTTCTATCACTGACTTACCCACTACTCCCTTACAGTACAGTCAATAAATCTGTCCTTCTCTACTCTGATCTGACTTGGAGAGTTCTTCCACCGCTGGTGACTCTGGCCAACTGGTCACTACCCACGACAGGTGTGTATACACCAGATTTTTGTAAAATAAGGTATACACAGAGATCATTTGCTTCTTAAATTTGAAATGCTGGCATGGGATTGTGGTGATGTTAACATAATGAGTCCAATTGATATATTTATTCTCCAAAAAAGTCTCTTGAATGGGGTTGATTGCCAGAAAACAGACTTTAGTCTCAGTGATGATGAACAAGTTTTTAAATGTCTTCTTATTTCCTTTTTTTTTCTTCAGGGAAGAAGGCAAATGGGACTGGAGAGCAGGTGAAATGTAGGGCTATGTGCAAGTCCTTAGGGAGAAAGTTTAAGTTTTCTAAAGTTGCCTCCTTATATAAATTTTTTTCATAGCCTAATTAAGAATCTCCGTCCTTTTCACCTTCTTCGCTGCTTGAAGTCATTTCTGTCATGTATATGAGCTACTGATTTTAGGTGCAGTCACCTTTTCAACTGATCTGTGTTGTTTAGTGAGTGTCACATCAATTTCAGCTGGCTGCCTCCCATGCTCTGCTCACCTATGAGGGGAAACGATCCTCTCCTCCTTGAAAGTAGCTGATGCCCAGAACCCGCTCTGCTCTGATTGGTTGATCCTCTGGGTCTGATTAGTCCTGGACAGTCAGAGGGCACATTCCCAAGGGTAGGTAGTGTTTATTTTTCCTTATTTTTCTAAGTGTTCAACAGTTAGAAAGATAACAAATAAAGTTTCCTCAAAAACGCTTTTCCTAAAAAGTGACTGAGAACACTTATACATTTATGTTGTCAAGTCATGGCAATGATATGTATCAGTCAGATCTCTTTAAAGTAAATGTAACTGGATTAAACTAGGGTTAAATAAAAAAAGATAGCTTGGTATTCCTCATAACTAAAAGGCTGGGGGAAAGTTCAGGCTCACCTGAACTCGTGTGCTCAAATGTCATCGTGAAAAATCTGTCTTTCTGCATCTCTCACCTCTGCTTTCTTTTATGTTGCTTTCATGCTTGGGCTCTGACCAAGTAATGAGAAAAGTGTCACTCACCAGCTCCAGGTTTACAGCCCATCCATTTTTAAACTCCAGAAAATAGTAAGCACCTCTTTCCCAATGTCTGGCAGATAAATTAGAGTTAACTTCTGTTTAAGAGATGACTAAAATAACCATTCCTCAAATAACTACTGAGTCCAAGGACTGTCTACACTGATAGACTAGGCTTACCCCTGGTGCCCACACCTGGAAGTGGAATCAACCCCATGAACAGCAGCAATAAGTGCGCTGCATTCTTGTAGTAGTTCAGAGGAATTAATGATGGCTCAACACCAGTCCCATGTTCTCACCAGGTCTTTGACATGTGGGTAAGTTAGACCTCTTTCTACCTAATAATAATAGAAACTATTCTTGAAAAGAGGAGACATGATGTGAGAAAAGCAGCCCTCTAACAGAAAAACTGCAGAGACAACAGAAAAATGAATATCATGAGAAAGGAAGCAAACAGTTAAAGAGAGAGAGAAAGAAAAAGAATTTTAAACAAAAAACGTCTGTAAGTAAATCTAAGGACTAAGTAGCTATCAAGTTAATCACAGCCTTTGCCTAGACCAGTTCCTAGAGAAAGCAATCCCCTTTGGCAATAAGTGTCCTGAGAATGAGTTGTTGACCTGTTTAGGCTCATCTCCATGGTACCCCACTTTCTTGTCTTTTCTTGCTTTCTACTTTCTGTCTTCCATTCCTTCTGTTCTCTTTTTGACTGCTCACGTCTGTACTGACAGCTCCTCTTTATATAAGTAGCTGCTGTCTTCCACCTTTTCTTGGCTTCTTTTGCTTTTCCTCTGCACAGCAAAATTTTACTTCACAATTCTCCAAGAAGAGATGGAAAAGAAAAAGATGAAGAAGGCATTCTACCAAGCCCCTGACATAGTTATTTGATGTGCCAAAACTAAGACTACATAATTTTCAGGGCTTCATATTCAAAACTTATTAAGAATTTCATGACAGCAGAGCATTAAACTAAGAACAGAGCCTTTCTGGAACTGGGCTCTGTATACCCACGAGGTCAATCCTCAGCAGGACTCTTGGTTACCTTCCCAACTGCTCTCCTTAGATATTCCTACTCCTTCACATGGTCACCCTTTTAGAGAAGGCTGGTCCCATCCTGAATTCCAGGATGGTGGATTAAGTCAGTAGTATATTTCTATTCCCTTTGTCAGCAACTACTTAGTTAAGAACATGTGATATGGTTCTGGTCAATGGAACCTGATTTCATCTTTGATGAAGAGACACATGGGAAGAAACAGCTTTTTTCCCTGGACATTATCACACATGATGAAATGTTTGGCATTGTTGCAGGCATCTTGCTAAATGAGGGACGCTTTCCCGAAGATAGCAAAATGGAAAGAGAATGAACTCTTCAATTGCTGAATGATTATATTCGATATAATAATTGTTGAATTAATTAGTCATGATGCTAATCTTGCTTAGACTACTTGGTATGTGAAAAACATTTTTACATTGTTTAAGCCAGTTGAGTTGGGATTTTCTGCTTATAGTCAAAAGTAGCTTAATACATCCTAGTAATCAAAGAAATTCTTACATTAAAGTAAATTCTTACATTAAACACAAGCATGGGCATAAAAGAGACAGTGATGTAAACCATAGTGCAGCAGGAAGACCTGGCTTTGTGAAGGTATTTTTCTACCAAAGAGGCCCACACAGTCTGTCTTCCCTCTCCCTCCCGTAAGATGTTAAAGCAGATGCAGGGAAAGTTTAGAAACAGGAGGCAAAGTAACAAAACATGAAATGAAATGCAAACCCAGATTTCAGAAACACTTTCTGATAATAGAAACTTGGACTTACAAATAAGATTTCCTGACACTAATGTGTGAGTAAGAGCTATCAACCCAGAAATAGAAACAAAAAACCCTTGAATGTGCTTTTTTGGGTCATCTTTGAAATTTCTGCTGTAAGTGACTTATATCTACCTTCAAGAACTTAGTAGCAAAACAGAGATAAACTGAAGGGAAATCTTTCTTGTGAGACTGCCAAATAAATACATTCTGAAGCTATTTGTTATGGTCAGGACTCTGTCTATTGTAAGTAATAGGAAAACTAACTGAAGCTGACTTTAGCTTACATAATCAGGGATTCCAAGGTAGACTGGACACTGGGCCAGCTGGATCCAGGCTCAAAGTAATTAAGGCTCTTTCTTTTTTCATCCTTGAGAGATACATTGCTCTGATTGGGCAGTCCTCCTCACATGCATGTCCTGGCACCAGGAAGAGGAGTTCGCCCACCTAACCACCTTGACTGAGACTGAAGGAGTAATGGCTTCCCAAGGAGAATGTAAATTTGGTCTCAAGAGCGGGAAAAGAATTCTGGGCAGACACAAAAACAAGTTTCTACATTATATTATAATTGTTGTGCAACAAACGAGTGTTGAAATAGCTTAGTCATAGCAAGTATTTCAGGGAAAGCCTGATGTTCAGAAATCAAACAGTTCTGAATCCAACACTAATTTATTTTGAGGTTAATTTTTTTTTCTTAATATACCAGTTAAGTTTTAAGAATTGGGTTACAATTTTAGTATTTTGTCTAATCATTCCCAAAGCTAATTCTGTTTCTAAACTGAAAGAGATTTGTAAATTTACATATATCTAAACATCAGTGTAAATTGAAAATGGGATGAAATTGGAACTGGAGACATTATGCATATTACCAAATCAAAATTATGACAGATTAGAGACAAAGCAAGATTTCTGAGTGAAACTATCTATTACACTCCATCAGAATGGCAATTTAAAAATCCAGATGTAAATTCATATTACTTTGATTGGATTCATGTCAACATTTCTGACTGTTCTTCAGGAAAGACAATTTAGTTAGGGAGTTGACATTATATATTAGAAAGCAACAGCATGTTTCACCCTTTCTCTTCAGCAGCTTATATTAAAGTCTTTTAGTGACAAGATACTGAACATACTTAGTTACTGGCAAAATTCCAAAAATGAGTTCCAGTGAAATGGAAGACATACTTCACATTTCTAACTGCAATTTTTATTTAATATACGTCCAGGGATTCACCTTGTTAAGAATCTGATCTCCAGATGTGTGTGAATTCAAGATGCCTCATTTTCATTGGCACAAAGACAAAAGACTTTTGTTTCTTTTCCCAAAATAACAAGGGATCCTTCATTTCAAATAGAGGTAACTAGAAAACATTGCAGTAATTTATAGATACTATGCAATTGTAAGACATCATGTTATTCCAAAGGCAGAAGAAAAATTAGTTATTTGAGAGGTGGTTTATCTGAGTCAAAATTATAGCATGCTTTGCAAACCTTTTTCGTGCATCTCATGCAAGCCAAACTCCTTTTAAAGTTACACCTGTGAGTTGTGCAATGTTACAGTCAGTGCAGATGGTAAGTCCTGGGGTGGGAGTGAAGGTCTTGATCAAATAAAGAGATTTCTAAAAAAAAAGAAATTTACTCAGTATCATCTTTTTACATCTTATTAAGCAGACAGCATCCATCATCACAATGTAAAATAATAATATGTTACTGAGGGGACAGAAAGGATCTAAAATTAACATTGACTGTGGATAGTTTTCCCTTATAAGGAAGTGGTGGCATAATCCATTTCAGTGGGGAAATAAATCTCTATACTGCTCCTTTCACCTCACCGAGGCGATGGGAGGGAAGAGAGAGGGGTGAGACCTGGAGCAGTGACCTATCGTTCATAGTCTTCAGTCACTCAGGAGGGAACTTGGTACTGAATTGGGAGACAGCAGTTAGAGAGACAGTGTTCCCTCCAACTCCATCAACAGTAGAAAGAACCACAGTTACTGTTGCTTTTGTTGTGGCCGAAAAAGAGAAGGGCAGAAAAATGCCTAAGCAACTTGGTGGGAAGCTGGAGCTGGTAAAATAGTCAAGGGTCTTCGGAAGGAAAAAGAAAGTTCAGCATTGTATTTTAATTTGTCTGCCCTAGAAATCTGTAGTGAAACCTTCTGGCCATCCCTCAGAATCATTAGTAAAATTTTGCTATACATTTAAATGTATTGGTTAACTTTTTTAAGGGGCAGGGTACGGTTGGAATGCAAGGAAAAACAGCTTGAGTTCCACATATAAGGCAGTGCAAATCAGAGAAACAGAGTTAAGGCATTGGTAAGACCAGAGCTCTGTAGAGCAGAAATGCAGAGTCACAAGGATAGCCCAAGGGCAGCATAGAAATTCTGGGAGGAAATAGAATGGGCACTTGAGTTGGTATCTGGGTTACTAACATACTAATAGTAACTAACATATATTGAAAGATTTACTGTGTACCCAGTCCTGAACTAAGAGTTTACAGGTACTCCTTTGTTCATTCCTCACAACAGTTCCATGTGGTGTTATTACTTTCCCTCTCTGAAATGAAAACTTAGCCTTAGAGGCATTAAATAACTTGCCTAAGGTCATAAATGGTGAAGCTAAGTGTAGAACAGAGATCTGTATGACACAGAAGCCCATATCTTAACTGTTCACTTACAAGGACTGCCTTTCCAGGGCCCTGTCAGCTCTGCAGCATGAGCTGACACCCTTCGGTTCACAATCCTTTCCTTTAGTATAAATGACTAAGTGCTGACTTTAAATGCTGCCTCAGATCTCAAGATATTTTAGTTTTAAAATAAATCATTGTTATTAACAACAGTTATTGATTACCTAATTACCTAGTTATTAAGTATGAAAGGAAAAAGATATAATACCCAATTCATCACCTTATGAAGATTTTAATCATGTCGGGTAGATATGAGAAGTACTAAAATAGAAATAAAAAGAACTGGATGACATTTCAAACGAAAAATCAAAAGGCAGGTGCACACCTCATCAACAAGGGTACTTGCATAATGAACATTTGTATACCTAACCCTGAATTGTACCCCACATATTTAAAATTAAAAATTAATAAGATAAAAATAAAAAGGCTCAGCTAATGTGGAGTACTGTAAGGTTATGGAGTAAGAATGATAGTGTGGGATTCCTAGGTCAGTTCCTCAGAAGCTGTGTGGATTTGAGCAAGTGGCTTGACCTCTCTCAGTCACAGCTGCCTCGCTGGCAGTGTGGGGATGGTGAGACTCCTGGTTTCACCCACTACAACATTGCTGTGAGTCTTAAGTGAGATGACAAATGGAAAACTGCTTTGTAAAGTTCAAAGAATTATATAAACTCCAGCTATTTATTTTAGAATTCTATTGCAAACATAACCATCTTCGATATATTTAAAAATGGCCCATCCTGCATCAAACAGCAAATGCCAGAAGGTAAGACTATAATGAGGACATTCAAACAAAACTTCTGTTCTTTGGAAGCACAACTTTTACTTGCCAGTCACTCATCTGCTTATATTGGGAGAATTACGGGCAGGAGAGTAGGCAGCAATGATAGCAAGGAGTATTGGAGTCAGTAAGGCAAGAAAGGGCAAACACTGAACCAAAATCCCGTCTTCTTCCTCACACCATCCCTTCCCCTGCTGGTTATAAACTAGTCCATTTTATGCCCTGGCTATTTCTCAAGTACACCCCTTTCTTTGCTGCATGACTACTGCCTGACTGCAGGCCCTCTTTGCCTCTTGATTGGATGTTGCAACAGCCCATCAATCCATTTCCCACATCCCCACCACGGTTTTCTTTCCAAAATGCAAACATGATCATATTGCTTAAGTCTCCAGATTTTCTCCCCAGTGCTTGGCTAGAATGTAAAGTTTAAGCTCACCAAAACCCTTCATAATCACCTTTTACCTCTTTGTAATTATCCAGCAATATCCTCCAGGCCAGCTTGACTGTATGCCTTGCAGTTCTTAAATAAGTTACACTTATGATCAATTACACTGCCACACCTTTGCACTTACCCTTCCCTGCTTTGTTCTTCTGATGATTTTTCTCCCATCCTTCAAGACTCAGACCTGGAGCAATCTCCTCTTCACAGCCTTCTTCCCTGTCTGTTCCTATCCTACAATCAGAGGCAGAGTTAGACGTTTTCTCTGACCCATTAAGACATGATGCATGTTCCTCTTACAGCATTTTCCACAGCAGTTATTGATGTTTCTGTCTCCCCCGCTATACTAACTCTCTGAGGGTAGGGACTTCCTCAGATTTGAGCCTCTAGTTCCCAGTACATAACAGCTCCTTAATAAATGTTGAAAGAATGGATATATTAACACTGACTTAAAAGTTCCCTGTATTAGTGCGGTTTTAAAAATGACTGCATTAGCAGTATATTATAGAAGCACAGCTTGCTTGTAATTTTCTGTCTTATGTACTCAGCATGGAAATTTTTTTTCAATCAGAATCACTGAAGTTGTAATCATTTAAAAGAGGTGTCTCTAGCTAAATGGATTCTTGTGCTTAGAAAAATGTAAGGGAGTTCAGTGATTAACAGAAAAATTCTACCAAGACATTTCTTTACCCTCATTTTCAGGTCAAATTCCCTTCTTTTGGAACCTGCAGTAAAGTTGTAACTCTGTTAATTATAACATTACTGGCTGTTGCTATCAGCATATTGGCAATGTCAAAAATACATCACTGAGAAAACCTGCAGGGATAAATGGAGAATGGAAAATAGAATGTTTCAGTATGAGAAACTCTCTGAAAGAGGAATTCCAGTGCCCAGGGACCATTATCTGGTAAAAAACATTTGTCTGACTGTGGGTATTAGCCAAAAATATTTCATTTATAGTGGGCAGGGTAGAGGAGGTCAGTGAGGGGCAGGACTATTTTAGCTGCACTTTTTTGCTACAATGGCAAACATCCCAGGTTCTAATTGAAGCGTATTAATCAGAGACTCACCCTCTGGGTAACTCCAATTGACACTAGACCAAGTGATAACACTGAGGGGGCATGACACCCACATTTGTTTGCCTCTGGGATTTTTTTTTAAAAAGGCAATTGATAGCCTTCTGCCCTTTCTCTACTTTTTCAAGGCTTCCTCAAGTAGTACATATCTATTATGGTCCATAGTAAAATCTTGCTTTCTTGTGAAAGTTGGGATTACCTGCTCTTTTAAAAAGGACAAAGGAGACCTGCAGCTGAAAGGTCAGGGCAGCATGACGTCTTTTCCTTTTCATCGTCTCTTCCAGGACTTGAGCCTGTGCACTCATCTTCCTAGGACTAGATCGTTGCAACTGCCTCAGGCACCTCCCGTAAACTCAGCCTGTCTTTTGCTCCAGCCTTTGCTGGATCACCCAGCTCTGCAGAGGGTAACCTTGCAGCACCTCGTACATGGTGCATTGAATGTTTCTCACTGAATGCCCTGGCTATCAGCATGGCATGCCTGTGGAGCCTGCTGGGCCTCCCACTTGCAGCCTGAAAGTGTGTATTCATGGAGGCAGGATAACAAAATGCTCCTCTCTCTCATCCCTTGGGTGGACAGATTGAAACTCCTCCTACATGGTCTGCAGATGGTGCCATCAGCGTTAAGCCTCAGCTGCTCACATTAGTGACCAAGTAGATAGCACACTATTGTACTGGTGGTCCTCCCTCCTTGCTTTACTCTACCCACTTCCCAACTGTTGTTTGCTTATCTTACTTATCAGCGTAACCTACCTGCATGCTAACTTTGTCGCAGAGATCTGCTTTTTGGGAATGCTCATGCTGAGCCAGCCTCTGACTTGGTCTGTAACAGACACACCTTTCTCATGAGTAAATGCAATGGGTAGAAATGTATTTTTTGTATTTGCAATCATAAAGCTCAGGTTTTCATTTCCCACTTTGTAATGGGGAGTGGAGGGAGGAACTTATTTAGTCCATTCAATGTAACTCAGTTTCTTTTGGCTAAAAAAAGTCTCTTTAGCTTATAATAGTGTTAGTTCCTTAAACGTTTAAACTTGGCAGTTCTGAATTCTCCCCCTCTCCTTCCCTTGCACTTCTCCCCAGAGCCCACGTAAATTCTCAGATGCTTAAATATCACCATGGCATCTCTCTCCTCTCTCAGGTGGTATTTGGCTTCCTGTTCCCTAGGGCAATAATCCAGAATTGCATAGTCTAGTAATAGTAAGAGGTTGTAGTGGGAAAAATACAAAACAGAAAAATATGGTTAAAAATGTTACCAAGATATTATTCCTTTTCAAGTCGCTCCCCTTTTTCCAATCAGTCTTCACACTAGGCCCATTTTTACCATATCAGTTATCTGCAAAGGAATGGACAGTGGCTTCCAGCTTATGACCTGTGATGACTAGTCTGAACTGAACTTCTCTGCTTTCACTGTACCTAAGGCAGTGTCAATATCACTTGAAGTGAAGGAGGTACATGGGGTACCAAAGTTGGGGTAATGTTAGGAGGGGGAAACAGGTACTAGGGAGGTAACCAGCAATACCAATTAAAGTTTACCACTGTGATATTTTCTTCTTACTGTCCCTCACATGACCTCCAGCAACAAAAAACAATGCCTGGCTCAACAACGTTAAGTTTGCTCTCAGGCACACAGGTAAGCTGCATTTTCCAGACTCCATAAAGTTAGGTTGGGGCTGGGGACTACACTCTGGACAGTGGTATGTGAACAGAAGCAGCTCACACCACGGTGTGGCTTGGCCCATGAGGACTTCCCACGTATAATCCTCCACCCACTTGTTTTCTCCTGTGGTAATCTTAGAAGACATCTGTGGAAGGTGACTACATCAAAATATAAAATGAGAGGGGAAACCAAGATGACCCTTGGATCCCTGGTGCCTCTCTCACCAAGTGAGGCAGAGGGTAGGGACCCAGTCGCAATAGACCGAGACACCCCCAAACACTTTAGGATGGGAGAAGCACCCTGCACCCAGCAAAGCTCTCTTTGAACACATAGAGACCATAAAGTGATAGCAGACACAGGAATCTGGGCTCCCCATCACCTGCCATGTGCCATGCTTATCACACAGAAGCCCTGCCCAGTGAAGAAGAGTGGGTGAGTGATTCTAAGACGTGTTGAGTCAATTCACCCCCTCCCAGCAGTGCATAAGTTGTCAGTCACACACTCTGGTCAGGGCAGAGTGGCAGGCAGCTAGAGCCCAAGTGGAATGGGGAACAAAACCTATGCCTGGTCGGCCATCATGAGCACAGCTTTCCAGTGGAGCTTGGTGGCCACTCCCAGGCAGGGAAAACTAACCTGCAGAGTGAACCAGTCTGGTACCTGCCACCAACAGCTAGTAGCTATCTTTCCAGTCAGATCAGAAAGAGTCACTTCCAAGTCATGTGTGTCTACAGGGTGGACTTCCTCCTACCCCACCTCCCGCATGGCAGGGAACTTACTCTTTTTTAATAGTAGTGTATAGACTTGAACAGGGAAGGAGTGACATGAGAGACACCCAAAGACTTTCTTGGTAGGAAGGCATCTTGACTGCAAACTTCAGATAGCAGATGAAGGGGGGCATCCCCCCATTCGTTCTCCATAGAGTGCTAGCAGCAGGGACTGAAAATTAACCCAACTATATTAACAGCAGAAAAGAAAATCTACATGAGGGAAACCTGCCACAGGGTGGAACAAGGAGAAGTGAATGCCCCTCCTTTCTCACTGAGTGACCTTTATTGAAGCACGGAAATGGTCCTTGAAGAGAGACTCATTGAGTAGCTTCAGAGCAGCAAAATTAAAGAGGAATTACAGAGAGGAAAGAAAGTCTTGTCACAAATGAGGAAAAATCAATGAAAAAAACTAGACAACAAAGTCCTAAAGAGACAGTGCCCCAAAAAGCAGCTATCAAAGCACAAACAAAGGAAATCCTCCAGAATGTCCTGCCCAAGATGACAGTCACAGAAACAGAGATAGGATGGCTAAAATGAACAGAGAACAAGAGAACAAGAGAAACTAGAAGCAAAACTCACCAAAGTCATACAGGAAGTAAAAAAACTCACCAAAGTCATACAGGAAGTAAAAAGTCATACAGGAAGGTCAATTTCAGAAAAAGTCTATTCTGAAATAATATAAATGAAGAACTTCATCCTGGAAACTAAAAACACAGTAACAAGCATAGGAAGCAGAATCAATCAAGTAGAGGAAAGAATCTCAGAACCTGAAGACTAAAATATGGAATTAACCCAGTCTGTCAAAAACATGGGGGAAAAAGGTGCTAAAAAAGAAGGAGCAAAGCCTCAAAGAGGTATGCAACCATGTCAAGAAGCCAAATAGATACCTGATTGGAATACCTGAAACAGAAAGAGAACCTGAGAACACTGTGGAACAAACATTCCATGAGGTCATTCAAGAAAACTTCCCACATCTTGTTGGAGAGGTAACCATTCAAGTGCAAGAGATTCAGAGAACCCCCGCAAGGTATCACATGAGAAGACCATCCCCCAGAAACATAGTAATCCACCGCCACAAAGTAAGCATGAAAGAAAAAATCCTAAAGGCAGCAAAAGGGAAAGATCAGACTAACTACTGAAGAAGACCCATAAGAATCACTCCAGACTTATCTGCAGAAACATTATAAACCAGAAGGGACTGGAGTCCAATTTTTAATGTTCTTAAGGATAAGCAATTCCAGTCAAGAATTTCCTACCTCACCAAACTAAGCTTCATTAGTGATGGAGAAGTAAAATTCTTCCCAGATATCCAATCCCCAAGAGAATATGCTGCCTCCAGACCAGCCCTTCAGGAGACACTTAAGAAGGTGCTGGACACAGGAGAGAAATAAATAAATAAATAAATAAATAATAAATAAATATATAAAGTCATACCCACCACAAAAGTACAGACAAGCACCATAAAAGTACAGGCAAGCACCACAGTTATCAGAGCATGCAGAGCACTCCCAAAAATGAAAACACAGCCAGGCTCAGTGGCTCAGCCTGTAATCCTGTGCCTTTGGGAGGCTGAGGTGAGTGGATTGCCTGAGCCCGCGGGTTCGAGACCCGCCTGGGCAGGCGAGACCTCATCTCTACCATAAATCAAAAAATGAGCCGGGTGTGGTAGCATGCGCCTGTAGTTCCGGCTACTCGGAAGGCTGGGGTGGAAGGATCACTGGAGCCCAGCAGGTCGAGGCTGCGGTGGCCAGGAGCAGCCACTGCACTCCAGTCTGGGCGACATAGTGAGACTCCAACTCAAAAAAAAAAAAAGAAAAGAAAACACACACACATATATATACAAAAGTAAAAATAAACAGCCAGGCTCGGTGGCTCAGCCTGTAATCCTGCACCTTTGGGAGGCTGAGGTGAGTGGATTGCCTGAGCCCGCGGGTTCGAGACCCACCTGGGCAATGAGACCTCATCTCTACAATAAATAAAAAAAAAATTAGCTGGACGTGGTAGCATGCGCCTGTAGTTCCGGCTACTTGGAAGGCTGAGGTGGAAGGATTGCTGGAGCCCAGCAGGTCGAGGCGTGGTGGCCGGAAGCGGCCACTGCACTCCAGTCTGGGCAACAGAGTGAGACACCAACTCAAAAATAAATAAATAAATAAAAAATAAAACAAAGTAACCTCCTAAGAGCTCTATGACAGAAATAAACTCTCACATTTTAATAATCAATTTGAACATGAGTGGTCTAAATGCACCACTGAAGAGACATAGAGTGGCAAACTGGAAAAAGAAGCATGATCCAACAGTCTGTTGCCCTCAGAAAACTCATCTCACTCCACAGACATTCACAGTGTTAAAGCTGGGGGTTGGAAAATGGTCTTTCAGGCAAATGGAAAACAGAAAAGAATAGGTGTTGCAAACTTCAAGCCATCAAAAGTTAAAAAGGACACAGAAGGACACTATATAATGATAAAAGGTTCAATCCACCAACAAGAAATAGCCATCTTAAACATATATTCACCCAACACAGGAGCACCAGGTTTTATTAAGCAACTATTAAGTAAACTAAGAGAGGTCATTGATTCTCACACAATCATAGTTGGAGACCTAAACACTCCACTAACAACTTTAGGTAGATCATCGAGGCAAAAACAAACAAACAAACAAAACAAAGCAAAACAAACAACAAAGGAGATCCGTAATTTTAACTCAATGCTTGATTAAATGGATTTATTAGACATCTATAAGACATTTCACCCAATATCTACAGAGTATACATTCTACTCATCAGCACATGGGACATACTCTAAGACCTATCACATTCTCAGACATAAATCAAGCATGAACAATTTTCAAAAGATTGAAATAATACCATGCATCTTCCCAGATCACAGTGGAATAAAAATAAATACTGCCACTAAAAAGATTCCCTCCAAACACTAAAGATATAGATACTAAGCAACATGCTACTGAACTACTGCTGTCTCAACACAGAAATCAAGACAGAAATAAAAAGTTTCCTGGAAACAAATGAAAACAAAGACATAGCTTATCAGAATCTCTGGGATACCATGAAATAAGTGTTAAGAGGAAAATCTGTAGCATTACACATACACACATCAAAAAAACAGAAAGATCACAAGTAAATGCTTAATGTCACACCTAAAGGAACTGGAAAGGCAAATAGAAGAATCCAGATCACTAAGATAAAATTGTAATTGCTGGATATAGAAGATAAAAATATCTTAGAAAAGATCAACAAGACAAAAAGCTGGTTCCTTGAAAGGATAAATTAGATTGATGGACCCCTGACCTGATTGACTAATAAAAAAGAGAAAGTCCAAATAAATACAATTAGAAATGCAAAAGGTGAGGTCACAGCTAACCCTGAAGAAATTCAGAAGATTATCAGAGATCACTATGAACACCTGTATACAAATAAACTAGAAAATCTAAAGGAAAGGGAGGACTTTCTCTTACACAACCTCCCAAGGTTGGAACAAGAAGAAACTGAGACTCAAGAAGAAACTGAACTCAACAGACCAATAACAACCTAGTAAATCAACTCAGTCATAAAAAATCTTTCTGTCAAAAAAATTCTCAGGCTAGATGGCTTCCCAGATGAATTCTACAAGACATATAAGGAGGATCTGATATCAATCCTACTGAAAGTATTCCAGCCAATCAAAAATGATGGAATTCTCCCCAATTCATTTTATGAAGCTAATGTCATACTGATACCCAAACCTGGCAAAGATCCAACAAGGAAAGAGAATTACAGAACAATCTCCTTGAACACAGACACAAAAATTCTCAACAAGATTCTAGCAACTCAGATCCAACAACACATCTCAAGGATCATCCACCATGGTCAGGTGGGCTTCATTTCTGGGATGCAGGGCTGGTTTAACATTTGCAAGACCATGAACATAATTCAGCACATCAACACATGTAAAACCAATAACCACATGATTATATCACTAAACACAGAAAAAGCATTCAGCAAAATCCAGCATCCCTTCTTGATAAAAACAAACAAAAAACCATTGACCATCCAGGCATAGAAGGAACATTCCTCAAAACAGTAAGAGCCATCTATGATAAACCCAAAGTCAACATCTTGCTCAATGAGCAGAAGCTGGAAGCATTCCCCCTGAGAACGGGAACAAGACAGGGATGACCTCTCACCCCTCCTGTTTAACATTGTGTTGAAAGTTTTAGACAGAGCAATCAGGCAAGAGAAGGAAATCAGGGGTATCCAAATAGGAAAAAAGGAAGTTAAGCTATTCTTCTTTGTGGATGATATGCTTCTATACCTTGAAAACCCTAGCGAGTCTGTCAAAAGCCTCCTTGTATTGATAAATGACTTTAGTAAAGTCTGAGGTTACAAAATCAATGTGCAAAAAGTTGCATTTTTATACACCAGCAACAGGCAGGCAGATAACCAAATAAAAAGCACTATCCCATTCACAATAGCCACAAAAAAATGAATACCTTGACATTCACCTAACCAGAGAAGTGAAAGATCTTTACATCAAGAGCTACAAAACGCTGCCCAAAGAAATCAAGGATGACACAAACAAATGGAAAAACATTCCATGCTCATGGATTGGAAAACTCAATATTGTCAACATGTCCATCCCACTCAAGGCAATCTAAAAATTCATTGCAATACTCATTAAATTACCAACATCATTTTTCTCAGACCTGGAAATGGCAATACAGAAATTCCATATGGAAACAAAAAAGAGCACAAATAGCCAAAACAATCCTCAGCAAAAGGAACAAAATAGGTAGTATCACATGTCCAGACTTTAGACTTTATTACAAAGCTACAGTAACCAAAACAGACTGGTATTGCTACAGAAATAGGTACATAGAACGAGGGAACAGAAGCAAAAGCACAAGCCCTCAACAAACTCACTTTTGACAAAACCACCAATAACAAGCACTGGGGGAAGGAAATCAGATCCAACAACTATATTCAGCAAATGGTGCTGGGAAAACTGGCTGACCACATACAGAAGAATGAAACTGGATCCCTACCTATCAGTATATACAAAAATTAACTCAAAATGGATCGAAGACTTAAACATAAAACCTGACTATAAGAATCCTAGAAGAAAATGTAGGAAACACCCTTATGCACATTGGAATAGGCAACTAATTCTTGACCAAGTCCCCAAAAGCAAATGTCATAACAGCTAAGATAGACAAATGGGATCTCATCAAACTGAAAAGCTTTTGCACAGAAACCATTAAGAGAGTAAAGAGACAACCCACAGAATGGGAAAAAATGTTTGCAAATTATACATTTGATAAAGGCCTAACTTCCAGGCTCTACAAGGAACTCAAAAGAAGTGAAAGGAAAAAAATCCAACCCCATTAAAAAGTGGGCAAAGGGCATGAACAGACTCTTCTCAAAAGATGAAATACAAGCAGCCACCAGACACATGAAAAACCGTTCAGCTTCATTAATCATCAGAGAAATGCAAATCAAAACTACAATGAGATGCCACCTAACTCCACTAAGGTTGGCTATCATTAATAACTCCAAAAACAACAGATGCTGGTGCAGATGTGGAGAAAAGGGAATGCTTCTACACTGTTGGTGGCAATTGAAAGCAGTGTGGTGATTCCTAAAAGAACTAAAATTTGACCTTCCATACAATCCAGCAATCCTCCTCCAGGGAATATACCTGGAGGAGCATAAATCTACAAAAAAGACACCTGCACATGCACGTTTATTGACAATAGTAAAAACATGAAACCAACCATATTGCACATCAAATGGACTGGATAAAGAAAATGTGGGACACATACACAATGGAGTAGTATAAAGCCACACAGCAGAACAAAATCATAGACGTCACAGAAAATTGGATTCAGTTGGAGACCATAATACTAAGTGAACTATCACAGAAACAAAGAACTGAATACTGCATGTTCTCACTCATAAGTGGGTCCTTAACATTAGACATATTAACACAAGGGAGGGATCAGCAGTCACTGAGTACTGCTGGGGAAAGGAGAAGAAAGGAGGGTGGGGAGCACATGACAACATAAAGTGTACCCGCTCCCAAATCAGGGGAAGTGAGGGTCAGTTGGAGGCCCAAACTTCACCTGCTTGCAGTCTACTTATGTAGTTAATTCTCACTTGTACTTCTCTATAATAAAATAAAATAAAACTTAAAATGATGCCAGGGCCCTGAATGATTGGGTGGAGATGAACCCCTTATTTCCATGCTCCCAACCCACCCTGACTCTTATGCCCACCAAATCGGATGGGGATGTGAATAACTCAATTATGAAATTGCTGGCTTTACTTTCAGCATAGTGACTATGTCAAGAAGGCATAACTGTGAAAACCAATAGGGATAAAAGGGGCATTAATGTTTCAGTGTGAGAAACTCTTTAATGGAAGAATTCCAGTGTCTTTAAGTAATAAAGGCGTATTGTGTTTAAGCTACTAAGATTTGGGAACTGTTTTAGTAGCTAGTTTTATTTACGCTAGTACACCCCTCAGTATTGTGCATGGAAGTTCTCTTGCCTAAAATGGATACTCTCTTCCCTCTTTTTTTTTCTAATCAAAACCCTTCCAATGTATAAAGACCTACCTAATCCACAAACTTTTCAATGATCGCTATAGCTCTTGGTGACCTCTTCTCCCAAATCCTAGGGCACTTGCTGTATGTCTAATTCAGACCTTAAATATGCACCGTTTTGCTTTGTTATTTGACTTGTTAAAATGTATGTCGGTTTACTTGTCCAAGTAGATTATAAAATTCTCAACTGGAAAAGACTATTTTTTTTTAATGCTATTATTATTAAACTCCCAAAGCAATTATCACCAATCTGTGCAGGTAGCATACCAGGATGACAAGTCAGAAGTCATGGAAATGTCCTATAAATATCACAGTATGATTCTAGCATGGGCTAAATATAAGAATCCAACCTCAGTAATTCTGGATCATAGGTACAAGAGTTAATTCTCTGAGGATAAAATTAATGCATATATATATATATACATGCACTTTTCAGAAATACATTCCATTTGCTGTTTTACTCAAGGGCTAATTAATGTTAGCACTTTCTCCTCCTCTCCCTTAAATGCATATTGAATAATATCCCAAACTGTGAAAGGCAGGGTGAGAATGTGAGATCTTTTTGAAATTCCCCACGCTATTGATTTTCTCTCACCCATATTTAGCTCTTCATTTGAAATGAAAGCCAGCAGATTTTATATAATCTTTGCTGGACTTTGTAAGTCTAAATTTTCCATAATAACAACAATAATAAATCCTTCTTTACATCCCCAAATCTCCTCCTTCTGACCCTGGATGTTAAATAGTAATATCAACCTTTTTTTTTTCTTTCCTTAATTTTAATGAAAGAACAAGCTGCCAATGTCTATCATTCAGGGACTCTGTAGCTAGCCATGATTTATTTTGCAATTAAGCAAGAGTCTGTACGAGAAGAACTGTCTTAAATATAAAGACTAAGAACTATGAGATCTTGAAACAAGTACATATTCTAATGTTTTTATACACATTACTGGTTGACGATGCTGGAAAACATTTTAAACAGAAAAAAATGTTGACTGTAAATGTGATGTTGTTGCAATGCGCTGGTTCGAATAGTGTGGATACCTCAGACTTCTTTATTCATTCAGGATGCTTAGTGCTAGCAATTTGCTTTTCTGTCCAGTCAGTGCACTTTCATTTTGCACTGGAGAAAGTACCTCTGTAATTGTAAAGTTCACGCCCTGCAGGCTTTAGTTTCTTCTCCACTGAGGCTCCTTGCATAGAGAGTCATCACTGCTGACTGTGACAGCATTCCAACAATCAGAGAGCATTCAGTCTCATCCTTTTCAAGTCCCAAAAGCAACATATTAATGATAAAGAGTAAATTCGCTAGCCTTTCAAGAATAACTTAAGATGATACAGTAACATGGGACACATATCTGAAAAGCAAAGAAACATTTTATGGACAACCTATTATTCTTGCATTTTTACTTTGTAGCAGCCATAATTTAACCTCTGATTGACCAGAAGGAAGACCAAGAACTAAGATATAAATACACTGGTTCATATATTTTTCCACCAACAAACTTTAATGTGAGAATTGCCTTTTAATATTATTTTTTAAAATAGCCACTATTAAGGACTATTAGCAGAGGTTTTCAAAATGTGTTTCTCAAAGCCACATGACTCAGGGCTGCCAAAAGTGGGTCGAGTGTGTGGTTTTCCCCCTGTTTCTCCTTTTCTAACCCAGTAGTTTTACTTTTTATCTGTCTTATACTTGGGTTTCCACATAAAATTTATAATTAAAAAACGGATTCTGTTAAAAAAAAACCCCAAAAACAAAAAAATCCATAAATGATATAATTAGTCTATGGAGACATTTATTTTCCTCCAGTCAATGTAACTCACTTTTTCTGTATTAAAGTACCCACAATGTGGTTTCCATGTTGTGGGAACTGTGTAGGGGAAGTCTGCTGTTCTGTTGGCAATCCAGTATTGACACCCTTTCCTAGAAGCACCCTGATTATTTTTTGGGGAATGATCTCGTTCCCAGTGCAGGTGATACTGGTGGATGGTGAATCTGAGGACTTTGCTCTATGGGAGCTGAAGCAACCTGAGCCTTCCTCTCAAAGCCCCAGGGCAGCAGGGGTGAGTCACTGACATTATTCAGTGTCCATCCCCAGGTCTTTGAATCTGGAGTGAGTGACACAACAAAAGGAACACAGGGGTTTTCTTTACCAATTTTATCAGTGGTACCCTGCCCTGCCAGGAGACCTTGCTAGGATCATTCCTTCCTTGTTTTGTAGAGCTGCCTTGGTGCCTGTCCATTTTCTTCTTCCTCTCTCTTTTTCTTCTTTCTTTCTTTCTTTCTTTCTTTCTTTCTTTCTTTCTTTCTTTCTTTCTTTCTTTCTTTCTTTCTTTCTCCCCCCCCCCT
>NW_007254746.1:857079-866602 GCF_000164805.1 Carlito syrichta | reverse complement strand
CTTTCTCCCCCCCCATTCTTTCTCCTCCTCCTCCTCCTCCTTCCTTTCCTTCCTCTTTTTCTTCTTCTCCTTCCCCTTCTCTTTTTGTCATGGTCTTATTCTGTCACCCAGGCTAAAGTGCAGTGATATGACCACGGCTCACCAGTCTCAACCTCCTGGTTCAGACAATCCAATCCTCCCTCCTCAGCCTCCTGAGTAGCCGAGGAGGAGTGCCATCCTACACAACTAATTTTTAAAAAATTTTTTGTAGAGATGAGGTCTCGTAATGTTGCCCACGTTGGTCTTAAACTCCTGGGTTCAAGTGATCCTCTCGTCTTAGCCACCCAAAGTGCTGGAATTACAAGTGAGAGCCACCATGCCCAGTATGCCTGCCCCTTTCCAAGTCTGGTTCTCAAGACTTCCAGCAATTTATTGAGTCCCTAATAATTCATTCACATGCGTTTTTACACCACGTGCCTTCATTTTTCTTGCCTTACTCCTCCCTATTCCCTCATGGACCAGAACATAGACTGCCCTGTGACAACCCCCACGACAGTTGAGTTGCTCACTCTCTCCAGAGGCATGTCTCTTTTTTCACAAGGGCACTGGTGTTTCAATTACACTCTACCCTTTTCCACTTCAGCACTTACATTCACTCCTCCCTGTTCTGGTTTTACTCCCCTGTGTCAGTGGTGATACCTCAGTGTGTTCCTGACTCTCTACACAGCAAGTCATCCCAGCAATGGTTTGAAAGTATGTAAGCCTCACTTGTCAGAAGGTCAGGAACAACTGTCAGAAAGATGAAGGCAGGGAAGGTTAGAAACAGAAAGGATACCAGGAAAGCAGTGTATCAAAACACAAGTCTGAACAGGAAGAGCACAACATCCAGATACACAGAAATTCAGGACAAGGTGCCACTACAATGAGACAATTATCCTGAAGAGAGGCCTGGTTTGCACAGGAGCTCCTTCATGCTCTCTGCACCAAAGGGACTGTCCTGATGAGGATACCTATGGCACCCCCCTCCACCACACCAATCAAATATAGATTTTAATCCAAATCTACTTAGTCTTCACTAAGACACGCCACCATCCTATTAACACAATAGGGACAATAATACCTTCCCATTGTATTTTGAATAATAATAGCTGTCATTCATTTATTGAGAGCTTACTGTATGCCAGGATCTTTGGTAATGTACTTGGGTATAAGGAGAATTGAGCTTGAGGGAGGTTAAGTAACTCACCCAAGGTCACTGACCAAGTAAATGGTCAAGCCGAGACTTCAACTTAGGCCTGTCAACTCAGAGCTCAAGTTCTTGAAAACTCAGCATCTTGCCCCTAAATGCCATTCAACTGGATTGTGCTCTAGAACACACAGACAACTACATCTTCCAATTCCAACCTTCCTATCTGGCATAAGGAAGAGTTCCATAAATACGTGTTGAATAAACAAACATGAAGAAGCCTGTTAGCTTAACTTTCACTGGTATAAGAATGGGCACAGTGGCCACTGCTTGCTCACAATGGCACAGCTTTCTTCTGGGAAATGCTCTTTCCCATATTCTTTTTAAAAAGTATTTATTTGTTTATTTTTTTCCTCTTTTAATTTTTATTAAATTGTGGGGTACAATTCGGGACTAGGTATACAAATATTCACCATGCAGCTACCCTTATCGATGAGGTGTGCCCCCTCCTTCCCCAGGCAGATATCGACTACTGTCAATCCCACCTCCCCTCCCACGCTCCTCCCCACAGTTTCCCGCCACTTTCAATCCTTTTCTTATAGTAATACGGTAGTTGTTCAAGGTCCACTTATGAGTTAGAACATGTGATACTCAGCTCTTTATTTCTGTGAGAGATCACTCAGTATTATAGGCTCTAATTCCATCCAGGTTGCTGCGAAGTTCATGATTTTGTTCTTCTTTATGGCTGTGTAGTATTCCATTGTGTATATGTGCCACATTTTAAAAATCCAGTCCTCTTTTGATGGGCAGCATGGGTGGGTCCATGTTCTTGCTATTGTTAACAATGCTGCGAAAAAGATACATGTGTAGTTATCTTTTTCATAGAGTGACCTGCATTCTTCTAGGTCCCAGTAGGGGGATTGCAGGGTCATATGGAAGGTCGATTTTTAGAACTTTTAGGAATTGCCACACTGATTTCCAGAGGCTGAACTAGTTTGCACTCCCACCAACAGTGTAATAGCCAAAACAATCCTCAGCAAAAAAAAAAAAAAAGCAGGAGGTATCATACTTCCAGGCTTTAAACTATATTATAAAACTACAATAATCAAAAACAGCCTGGTATTGGTACAAGAACAGGCATATAGACCAATGGAAAATAATTGAGATTCCAGAAGCAAAACCTCAATTTCTCAACCAACTCATCTTCGACAAAGCCTCCGCCATCCACTCACTGGGGGAGAGGAGAACCTATTCAGTAAATGGTGCTGGGAAAATTGACCACATGCAGAAGATTAAAACAGGACCCCTACCTATCCCTGTACACAAAAAATAACTCTAAATGGATCACAGACCTAAATGTAAAACCTCAAACTGTAAGAACCTTAGAAAATGCAGGAGACACTCTTATGGAAGTTAGAACTGGCAACCAATTCCTGATCAAACCCGAAGTGCCCAGGCTGTAAGAGATAAGATAGACTATTGGGTCCTAATGAAACTGACAAGTTTCTGCAAAGCCAAAGAAACCATCAAGAGAGCAGGGAGACAGCCCACAGACGGGAAAAAATATTTGCCATCTCCATGTCTGACAAAGGCCTAACATCAAGGATCTACAGGGAACTCAAATATGGCGAAAAGAAAAAAACAAACAAAGTGGGCTAAAGATATGAATAGACACTTCGCAAAGAAGACATAAGAACAGCCAACAGATACATAAAAAAATATTCAGCCTCACTAGTCATCAAGGAAAAACACAGATGCTGGAGAGGATGTGGTGAAAAGGGAACATTTCTTTCCCATATTCTAACCACATGCATATAGAAGCTGCCATTGGCTTACAGAGTCCACCTTCCTGCCTTCTCTGATTGGCCAGGTGGCGGGAAGTAAACGACGTCCTGCTTAGAGCTGGTTGGAACAGGTTGGGCCCTGCTGGGATGAACCAGGCAAGTCCAACCAGGATTCCCCTCTGGAGTTTCAAGTGGGGGCCAGAGTCTAGTCTCAGTCTCCCTCTGGTGGTGAAAGGAGGAGCAATTGGGCATAATAGTGACTGGAGTCCGTATAATCCATGAGGAGATGGGTCTGAAAATACAGAGCCCACCTGCAGACACAGACTGAGAGACTGAGCGATAGAAACCAGAAGGAGAGATTAAGAATGCTCAGTGAGCGTGGCAGGGTGTGAGACCTACTACGAATTTATTCTCAAGTCCCAGCTCCACACTTGCCCTGACATCACTTTAACCAATCCAAACTGAGTCACTGTCAGACATAATAGTCTGACCAAGACAGTGGGCCTCTAAAAATTCTAACACATGAAGCCCATGTTTACCCCAAGAAAAGAAGAAAACACTTTAAGGCTTCTATCTCTGCATATGGCATTTGCTTCTCTATCTCTCCTCTTAGACTGTGCAACCTTGAAAGGGAGGATTCTAACAAAGGGTTTGGCAGAGCCAAGAAGCAAATTTTAGGAATAATTCGTCAATAGCAGTCCTGTTTTCTTGTCTCCCTTGCCAACTGCAAAGACTTTTATTTTGCAGGATGGCTTTCCTGACCATTAGGTAGCAACAGATGCATTTGTTATGGTACCACATATTCCTACAGAATAGCTGATAATAAAAGTTTTTAGTCTGAAGCACTATGGAGAAAGATAGAGGTTCTTTGCTACCCTGGACATGAAGTTAACTGAGCTTAATTTACTTCACCATTTCATCATTCTACAATAATCAAATTGTTATAATATTACTATTATGTATTTATTTATAGAACAGATCTATTAGGAGGTAGTTTTTCACCTTATTAAAAAACGCATCATGGAATTGCAGCCAGTGTTTGAATGAGATATTGCCCTGACAGTTTACAAAAATGCTTCCTAATGGAAAAACCAAAGATCATAATGAGTTCACATCTATGCAGTTCACATACAACTTATTCAGAAGCATAGTTATTACATGAAGCCAGACTACTAAGGATAGATGTGCAGTGTGCTCACTGCCTCATGGCCTGGGTTGGGGCACAAGTAGGAGCCAAAATCTAGTCCTAACTTCACACTTGTGTGCCCAAAAGTCTCCCCTCCTCCTACCCAGAGCCACCTCCAGTCTGGTGGTCATTTTGCCATAAACAGATCAGGCCCACCTGCAGCCTAAAACTGGAAGAAAAAGACTTTCTTCTGAAACACAAAATAAATAACAGAAGTAACATTTTCCCGAGAAAAATTAAGCACATAACATCCAATAAGTGCTCACTGAACTAAATATATACACTATTGAATAAGAAGGGTAATGATTTTCTTGATAATCTGCCAAAAGAAAAATGAGCATATGTTATAACCTACATGCTTCTATTTTCTTTCATGGCGTATTTCTGCCAATTGCTGTTTTTTGTCCACTCTACCCAACAGCATCAGAACTGATGACATAGCTTTTGTGTCTCTTCTCTTTTTAAATAGGGACATCAGAAAAATGAGATGCTTCTTTAACTTTTAAAATATTTTTTACTTGCTATCACTATTTCCTTCCTTCATCTTTGTTGCCATAACTGCCCTGAACTAGCTTATGGGACCCAAGACCAGGGGAGAAAAAGCTTCAGCGAGTCACAAAATCACATCCCCATCACTGCAGTTTTGGTTTAACAACATTGACAATAAATTCTTCTCCACGACTCACCATAGTTTGTTTTTTATTCCACAGAAAGGTTCTGGACATGCATATGGTGCTTTCTATAAATAACAGCTACGCATTCCAGCTTTCAAGGGAGTACATTCTGCTAAACATAGACTGTGGAGACAAGTAATCCCTGTTTTTCTTGCTGTATATCGTGGGTGCTAATTCAGGCTGAGTTTTCCTTATTCCGCCTCAGCTTGACCTTGGTTATTTTGGGTCTTTCCACAAAGATCTCTGTAGTGCTTCTAGTGCTTCGTAGTTAATACTGAGGCCAGCAGTATCTGCAGTCATGGGATTCTAGAACCACAGCTGCAATCACCGTTAACCGGAAGGACCACAGTGTTGATGAATCGTCTCATGGATATTTTAATCCAAAACCCAGAGGTTTGGGAGTCTCTTGGTAACTGCAAGAACTACAGGCCACTTGATAGTATTTTTTGTTTGTTTGTATGTTTTTTGATAGTTGAGGTCTGAATATTATTGAACTAAAACCTCTCCTAAATGAGGCTGGAAGAGAGACAACTTGGCACGAATGGCTAGAGCTAGAGCAAGAGCTCTGAGGAATATGTGACTGATGGAGAAGGCACAGGGCATGACTGTTCAGTCCTCTCAGCCAACGCCAACCTAGAGGATAACCTGGGTGTTATGGTGCTTGACTAGGTCACATCTTGTTTTACTTTCTGCTTGTTCATTTTTGTTTTTACTGCTTTTCAAATCCCAGTAGAAATTTGGTCTTATATGTAATTTCAATGCCGGCATAGGCCATTCAGCATCAGAAATATGAAATAGAAGTCTTTGGGAGTTATTTGTTATAGGTTCTTTATTTTGGAAAGACCTTTATTCCTGTCTATAACCTCCCATTTAACTCTAAAATGCCAACAGGCCCGTCAGTCACACCAGATCTACCACTGGAGTATTTGTGATCCAGGCAGTGCTTTTCAGTTTACAAAATGTGACATCACATCCCTTCCATCATAGATTCCCCTATGGGGCAAGAATTGCTATTCATACTTAGAATTGAGAAAATTGAAATCAGACTGATGATGTGGCAGGTTCACAGAGAAGATCCAGAGCTCAAATTATAGTCTTGTGCTCTTTTCATCTTAACTGAAGAATCTTCAGTCTCTATAATTGTTGTAATGAGGTGTGGTAAAGAGGGCCCTGGCTCTGAACTTGAGGACATCCTGTAGGCTGCTCCTTGCCAAACAGGGAAATTTGCATTGGTTGTTTATTATTTCTGAGCCTCAGTTTACTCTTCTGTAAAATGAAGTCCTTTTTAAACTCTCACCTTCTATAGATAGTGATTAAAAAAACAGGTTCATCAGGAATATTTCTTTTCTCCAAGTGCAGTACAAGCATGATGTGTACACTTTACATCAGAGGAAAATAGAAAAACTGAGTAATTTTTTTCTTCTGTCTCCTTTCTCTCTGTCTTCATTTTTTTTTTTTTTTTTTTTTTACCATTCCCTTGATCTGCTGCCTTTGGTGAAGTGCTTACGCTATTCAAGTCCTCATTTTTGTCAGCTGCTAAGTGAAGAAAATAGTGCTGTTCTTACATGAGTTTATTGAGACTTACAGTTTCTATCTTTATCAAGTAAGTTTTAAAGCAGTGAGTCCTCGTAGCACACCAAAGTCTACGGGAAGTTGGATTAGCATGACTTTTTGTTTTTGTTGTTTTGTTTTGATTTTATGTTCTTATAGCATTTTGTTTGTGTTAAGAATAGAGATGCCAAGATTTTTTTTCATTCTTAAACCTCAGTTCTAGCCTTGGCATACATATACAACTGGTACCTGTTGAAAACACAAATGGAGAAAAAGGCCCACCCAGTTAGACCAAAGGTTCTCAGCGTGTTTCCCCAGACCTGTGGCATAGGCATCAACAGGAAATGTGCTAGAGATGCAAATTCTCAGGCTCCATCCACTGTCTGCTAAGTCAGAAACTCTGGGCCCAGGGACCTGAACTTTATTTATTTATTTATTTATTTTTGAGTTGGAGTCTCACTCAGTCACCCAGACTGGAGTGCAGTGGCCGCTCCCGGCCACCGCAGCCTCAACCTGCTGGGCTCCGGCGATCCTTCCGCCTCAGCCTTCCGAGTAGCCGGAATTACAGGCATACGCTACCAAGCCCGGCTGATTTTTTGATTTATTGTAGAAATGAGGTCTCGCTGCCCAGGCGGGTCTTGAACCCACGGGCTCAGGCAATCCACTCACCTCAGCCTCCCAAAGGCGCGGGATTACAGGCTGAGCCACCGAGCCCAGCGGACCCGAACTTTTAACAAGCCCCACAAATGATTCTGCTACACTATAAAGTTTAAAAACTCCTGAGTTGTGTTACTGTCTTATTAAGATATTTTTTTCACTCCCCACCTCCTCAGCATGGCTTTGAGAATGAAACCACTGAGAATATCTGTTATTGGAATGGAAGAAACTTTACATGGGGCCAGTATAGCATAGCTTTCACTAGAGAATAACAATAATAAGCTAGGTTGTAACACTCCATTACCTTTTCGATATTCTTATGGCTACTACTAATGTTCTTCTTCTTCTTTTTTTTTTTTGAGTTGGAGTCTCACTCTGTCGCCCAGACTGGAGTGCAGTGGCCACTCCCAGCCACCGCAGTCTCGACCTGCTGGGGCTCCGGCGATCCTTCCGCCTTAGCCTTCCAAGTAGCTGGAACTACAGGCTCGCATTACACATCTGGCTAATTTTTTGATTTATTGTAGAGATGAGGTCTCAACAAGATGCCCAGGCGGGTCTTGAACCCGCAGGCTCAGGCAATCCACTCACCTCAGCTTCCCAAGGTGCGAGATTACAGGCTGAGCCACCGAGCCCGGCTTCTTCATATATTTTAAAGATGTATGAAACCTTAACCTATCAATTAGTACCAATACATAATATAAAATTTATACACATAAATCTTAAAATATTTGTGATAAAAAACTTTGTCTGAACCTTAGTTCAGTTCCACTGGGGCTAGTCATTTTTCTGTAATGATCCCATTGGTCTGTTACTACATAGGAAATCTAATTTTGTCTCTTAGTTCTCAAGTGATCCTGAGCCTACAGGATCTATCCTGCTAAATATTTCTCCTCATTTCCAACTTTTGTTCCATAACGTTTTGTAAGAGGCTAAGCCTGATTACTTTTAGGAAAAAGTACTTCCCTGAGGCACTAGATCTGATTTGCTAATTCCGTTAATAGCAAAGTCCTTTTCTGGAAAAGACACTGTTTTGATCAGCACTTTAATTTCCAAGATTAATACCCACAAGCTTCCCAAAAGTGGAGGAACAGCCTTGACTCATTATCAACATATTATTCATCTTTGGATGGCAAGACTTTAATAGCTATGTGATTTCAAGCAAATTACTTAACCTTAAAGAACCTTGGTTTCCTCATCTGCAAAATAGGGGTATTATTTCTGCCACGGGACTGGGGGCCAGAATTCAGAACCTGGAAGGAAATTCTGTTTTTTTTAAATGCAACTCAGTTCTTCCCCATGGCCAGATTTTTCAGTCTAGGAGAGGAGATGCAAAGACTTCTTTCCCCTCCCATGGAGAGACAGTGGCAGTTTGATGTCATGTACAGACTTAGGTGCAAATTCTAAACTTTAACACTTACTAGCCATGTGACTTTGGGTAATTTACTTAACCTCTTTAAGGTTTAGTTCCCTCACCCATGATATAGGGTAAGAGTAGTACCAGTGTTGCAGGGTTGGAGGGATAAATGTGTAAAGAGCTTAGCCAGAGGCATGTTATTGTTATTAAGATGATCACTATTGCCTCTCTTTCTTAGCATATCTCAGGCTTTGTGCTTCTCCACTGTTTGGACCAGAATAGTCATTAATTTTTAAAAAATCATAATGATACAATCTGACACAATTTCACTCTTTTTTCTTTATTGAACTTAATGCAAAGCCATATCTGGCTATTGCCCACACTATTCGAAGCATACATTTTTGCCAGTGAAGATGAGATTTCTTCATTGATGATTGGTTCTGAGATCTGAAGCTAGGTGGTTCATTTATGAGCAAATAGCCAAGGACGTTTTCTTATGGCTTGTAGCTTATAGCCAAGCCCAGGCAGACAATTGGGTGACTTTTCCCAGAAAAGAATTGTGGGGCACGGTACAACTATTCACAAAGACATAAATTCCCCTCCCCTCTACTTTTTGGAGAAATAAAAGCAAGCAAGAATGATTTATAAACAAAGGAGTTTTAAGATGTGCCTGTGCCAAAGGTACATGTTTTCTCTTGCTGCAAATAGGCAGTCTGATTCTGGAAGACAGCACACATACCTTGCTTGAGAACAACTGGCAGCTCAGCCTATAATCCCAGCACTTTGAGAGGCTAAGGCAAGTGAATTGCCTGAATCCGTGGGTTCGGTACCAGCCCAGGCAACTTGGTGAGACCTTGTCTCTACAATAAATAATGAAAAATTAACCGGGTGTGGTAGTGTATGCCTATAGTTCTGGCTACTTGGGAGGCTGAGGTGAGTGGATTGCCTGAGACCGCGGGTTCGAGACCCGCCTTCTCAGCGAGACCTCATTTCTACAATAAATCAAAAAATCGGCCGGGCGTGGTAGGACATGCCTGTAGTTCCGGCTATTCAGAAGGCTGAGGCGGAAAGATCGCCGGGGCCCAGCAGATCGAGGCTGCGGTGGCCAGGAGCAGCCATTGCATTCCAGTCTGGGCGACAGAGTGAGACTCC